>NW_026518729.1:0-17343 GCF_027409825.1 Scomber japonicus | reverse complement strand
GCTCTCTGTCTCTCCCACCTTCCCATGATGCTCTCTGTCTCTCCCACCTTCCCATGATGCTCTCTGTCTTTATCGCCTTCCCATGATGCTCTCTGTCTCTCCCCACCTTCCCATGATGCTCTCTGTCTTTATCGCCTTCCCATGATGCTCTCTGTCTTTACCGCCTTCCCATGATGCTCTCTGTCTCTCCCACCTTCCCATGTTGCTCTCTGTCTTTATAACCTTCCCATGATGCTCTCTGTCTTCATCGCCTTCCCATGATGCTCTCTGTCTCTTCCACCTTCCCATGATGCTCTCTGTCTTTTATCGCCTTCCCATGATGCTCTCTGTCTTTATCACCTTCCCATGATGCTCTCTGTCTTTACCGCCTTCCCATGATGCTCTCTGTCTTTATCACCTTCCCATGATGCTCTCTGTCTTTACCGCCTTCCCATGATGCTCTCTGTCTTTATCACCTTCCCATGATGCTCTCTGTCTCTCCCACCTTCCCATGATGCTCTCTGTCTTTATCGCCTTCCCGTGATGCTCTCTGTCTTTATCACCTTCCCATGATGCTCTCTATCTCTCCCACCTTCCCATGATGCTCTCTGTCTCTCCCGCCTTCCCATGATGCTCTCTGTCTTCATCGCCTTCCCATGATGCTCTCTATCCTCTCCCACCTTCCCATGATGCTCTCTGTCTCTCCCGCCTTCCCATGATGCTCTCTGTCTTCATCGCCTTCCCATGATGCTCTCTATCTCTCCCACCTTCCATGATGCTCTCTGTCTTTATTGCCTTCCCTTCCCATGATGCTCTCTGTCTTCATCGCCTTCCCATGATGCTCTCTGTCTTTATCACCTTCCCATGATGCTCTCTGTCTCTTCCACCTTCCCATGATGCTCTCTGTCTTTTATCGCCTTCCCATGATGCTCTCTGTCTTTATCGCCTTCCCATGATGCTCTCTGTCTTTATCGCCTTCCCATGATGCTCTCTGTCTTTACCGCCTTCCCATGATGCTCTCTGTCTTTATCGCCTTCCCTTCCCATGATGCTCTCTGTCTTTATCTCCTTCCCATGATGCTCTCTGTCTTTACCACCTTCCCATGATGCTCTCTGTCTTCATCGCCTTCCCATGATGCTCTCTGTCTTTATCACCTTCCCATGATGCTCTCTGTCTCTCCCGCCTTCCCATGATGCTCTCTGTCTCTCCCACCTTCCCATGATGCTCTCTGTCTCTCCCACCTTCCCATGATGCTCTCTGTCTTTATGGCCTTCCCATGATGCTCTCTGTCTCTCCCACCTTCCCATGATGCTCTCTGTCTTTATCTCCTTCCCATGATGCTCTCTGTCTCTCCCACCTTCCCATGATGCTCTCTGTCTCTCCCACCTTCCCATGATGCTCTCTGTCTCTCCCACCTTCCCATGATGCTCTCTGTCTCTCCCACCTTCCCATGATGCTCTCTGTCTTTATCACCTTCCCATGATGCTCTCTGTCTCTCCCACCTTCCCATGATGCTCTCTGTCTTTATCACCTTCCCATGATGCTCTCTGTCTCTCCCACCTTCCCATGATGCTCTCTGTCTCTCCCACCTTCCCATGATGCTCTCTGTCTCTACCGCCTTCCCATGATGCTCTCTGTCTTTATCGCCTTCCCATGATGCTCTCTGTCTCTCCCACCTTCCCATGATGCTCTCTGTCTTTATCGCCTTCCCATGATGCTCTCTGTCTCTCCCACCTTCCCATGATGCTCTCTGTCTCTCCCACCTTCCCATGATGCTCTCTGTCTTTATCGCCTTCCCATGATGCTCTCTGTCTCTCCCACCTTCCCATGATGCTCTCTGTCTTTATCACCTTCCCATGATGCTCTCTGTCTCTCCCACCTTCCCATGATGCTCTCTGTCTTTATCGCCTTCCCATGATGCTCTCTGTCTCTCCCACCTTCCCATGATGCTCTCTGTCTCTCCCACCTTCCCATGACGCTCTCTGTCTCTCCCACCTTCCCATGATGCTCTCTGTCTCTGCAGGACTCCACCCGCTGGCTAAGTTCCTGTCTTCTCTGGACAGTAAGTTCAGCAGCCTGTTCATGGACGCCGGCTGGAGGGAACTGTTCGGACGCCCGGAGCCGCCGCCGCTCGGTAACAGACCGGTGACCTCTGACCTCTGACCTCTGACCTCTGACCTCTGACCTCTGACCAACAACTTCTACCTCAACACACCAGCAGATAAATATAAACTGAATCTGAAGTTACACAGAAACTTTATAAACAGCTGATCAGAGCCTCGTGTTTCTGAAGACATTTTAAAGTTACTGTCTGTAAACTGTGATTAGTATTAAACATCACAAGGCTCAAATGTTATAATCATTTTGGTGTTACAATGACATTTGCACCATTTTATACCAAAAGACTGAATGCTCCTGAAAATGTCAAATGGTGTAACCCAGGGGTGTCAAACATGCGGCCCGTGGACCAGAACTTTCTGGACCAGAAAGTTTTATTGACTATTTACTGTTTTTAAGCAACGTTCAATTATTTGGTACAAAGTTTTTATGGTTACACCACTTAGACATTTTTACCATAATCCTCTAATATATTCTCTTTCCTTCCTTCATACCTTCCTTCCTTCATACCTTCCTTCCTTCCTTCCTTTCTTTTTTCTTTCCTTCCTTTCTTCCTTCCATCTGTCCTTCCTGACTTCTTTTCCTTCCTCCTTCCCTTCCTTCCTTCCTTCCTTCCCTCCTTTCCCTCCCTCCCTTCCTTCCAAAGTTTTTATGGTTACACCACTTAGACATTTTTACCATAATCCTCTAATATATTCTCTCTAAATGGATTAAAAGCAGAAATTTGATGCTGGGTCCACAAAAAAAGAATGTGTGAAGTTATTCATTCGTTTATTTTCACATTTTAACCCTTTAAATTTAAACTAAACCACATGGAGACTAACCTCACTGATCTGTATGTTATATAAATGTTATATTGATGCTGGTGTCCTCGTGTCTGATGTCCTCGTGTCTGATGTCCTCGTGTCTGATGTCCTCGTGTCTGGTGTCCTCGTGTCTGATGTCCTCGTGTCTGATGTCCTCGTGTCTGATGTCCTGCGGTGTGTCTGATGTCCTCGTGTCTGATGTCCTCGTGTCTGATGTCCTCGTGTCTGATGTCCTCGTGTCTGATGTCCTCGTGTCTGATGTCCTCGTGTCTGATGTCCTCGTGTCTGATGTCCTGCGGTGTGTCTGTGGACAGATCCGGTCGGCGTCGCTGGTCGAGTGTCTCAGTATCTGAGTGGAGCTGCAGTCTCTCACCTGTGTCCGATCTCAGAGGCCATGCTCACCTGCAAACACAGGAGGTACTTTTATTTTGAAAGGATCAGTCTGATTATTGTCTGCTGGTCGAAGCGTGACGGATCCGTGGAGGAATGAGATCTATCAGACTGTGATAGGAGATCAGTTCATTGTTGGTTTGGATCCAAAAGACAAAAATACAATAACCAGATGAATGACTCTAAATGTATTTTATATTTATATTATTTATATTTTATTATATTTAGATGACAGATGGAGGAGGTGGAGTTAGTGTCAGCAGCAGGAACAGTAAACATTTCTCTGTTGTCTCTTCTTTTATTTGCATTCAAGGAAACAGAGTGTTGATTTTCATTAGTTCTGAAGGTATCTGTCACCTGGCTCTGCTGCCTCCTCTTCCTCTGACCTTTGACCTTTAACCTCCTCTGACCTTTGACCTTTAACCTCCTCTGACCTTTAACCTCCTCTGACCTGCATGTGCAGCTGCTCCTCTCGTCCTGCCTGCTGTTTGTCTGAAAATATTAACCTGAGTCACACCTGATTCACACCTGATTCACACCTGATTCACACCTGATTCACACCTGAGTCACACCTGAGTCACACCTGAGTCACACCTGATTTACACCAGTCACACCTGATTCACACCTGATTCACACCTGAGTCACACCTGAGTCACACCTGATTCACACCTGAGTCACACCTGAGTCACACCTGATTTATACCTGATTCACACCTTAGTCACACCTGAGTCACACCAGAGTCACACCTGATTTATACCTGATTCACACCTTAGTCACACCTGAGTCACACCAGAGTCACACCTGATTTACACCTGATTCACACCTGATTCACACCTGATTCACACCTGAGTCACACCTGATTCACACCTGAGTCACACCTGAGTCACACCTGATTTACAGCTGAGTCACACCTGATTCACACCTGATTCACACCTGATTCACACCTGAGTCACACCTGATTCACACCTGAGTCACACCTGAGTCACACCTGATTTACAGCTGAGTCACACCTGATTCACACCTGATTCACACCTGAGTCACACCTGAGTCACACCTGAGTCACACCTGATTCACACCTGAGTCACACCTGAGTCACACCTGATCCACACCTGAGTCACACCAGAGTCACACCTGATTTACACCTGATTCACACCTGAGTCACACCTGAGTCACACCTGATTTACACCTGATTCACACCTGAGTCACACCTGAGTCACACCAGAGTCACACCAGAGTCACACCAGAGTCACACCAGAGTCACACCTGAGTCACACCTGAGTCACACCTGAGTCACACCTGATTCACACCTGATTCACACCTGAGTCACACCTGATACAACACCTGATTCACACCTGAGTCACACCTGATTCACACCTGATTCACACCTGAGTCACACCTGATTTACACCTGAGTCACACCTGAGTCACACCTGAGTCACACCTGATACAACACCTAATTCACACCTAATTCACACCTAATTCACACCTGATTCACACCTAATTCACACCTGATTCACACCAGAGTCACACCTGATCCACACCTGAGTCACACCTGAGTCACACCAGAGTCACACCTGAGTCACACCTGAGTCACACCTGAGTCACACCTGAGTCACACCTGAGTCACACCTGATTCACACCTGATTCACACCTGAGTCACACCTGATTTACACCTGAGTCACACCTGATACAACACCTGATTCACACCTGAGTCACACCTGAGTCACACCTGATCACACCTGATTCACACCTGATTCACACCTGAGTCACACCTGATTCACACCTGATACAACACCTAATTCACACCTAATTCACACCTAATTCACACCTGAGTCACACCTGAGTCACACCTGATTTACACCTGATTCACATCTGATTCACACCTGAGTCACACCTGATTCACACCTGATTCACACCTGATTTACACCTGATTCACACCTGATTTACACCTGAGTCACACCTGATTCACACCTGATTCACACCTGATTTACACCTGAGTCACACCTGAGTCACACCTGATTCACACCTTAGTTACATCTGATTCACACTTTGATACCTGGGCTGAAGGTTTAATGTGTTGAAGGGAAACTCACCTGTCTGTCAATCATCTAAATGTATAAATCTAAAGACTGAAGAGGTTTTCATGCTCACTTTATAACAGTTAGAGTTTTATTAAAGCGGCATCTAGTGGACATTAGAGGAACTGCAGCTGAGTTCTCTTACAGAAGAAACTTTTTGTTTGATTCTGTACTTTTTCTCTTTTTGCAGCTATGACGACGACTCCTTCCAGAAGTTTGTTCCTTTTATTGGGGTAAGAAACACTGACCTGCTGCTACTACATGTATAACTATTATTACTGCTGTCTATGCACCACTGTGTGTAGATAGCAGGTTTATGACTTACTGCTTGTCCTCCATTGTGATCAGTGAAATTAACAAACCGAAGAAAACTCAACTGACCCTTGAGTCGACTGAGACATTTGGTGTGTTTTTAACTGAAGTCATCGCAGCATTCAGGAAGGCTTCAGGACGAATCTCACCTGCCAACAGAAATGATGCCACAGACCATGCAAAACTATTCCAAGTCTTCCCAAATGTTCCCAATTGTTCCCAAATGTTCCAAAATGTTCCTAAATGTCACTAAATGCTTCCATCAATTGTTCCCCAAGGCTCCCAATTGTTCCCAAATGTTCCAAAATGTTCCTAAATGTCACTAAATGCTTCCAACAATTGTTCCCAAAGGTTCCCAATTGTTACCAAAGGTTCCTAAATGTCACTAAATGCTTCCAACAATTGTTCCCAAAGGCTCCCAATTGTTCCCAAATGTTCCTAAATGTTCCTAAATGTCACTAAATGCTTCCAACAATTGTTCCCAAAGGTTCCCAATTGTTCCCAAATGTTCCTAAATGTCACTAAATGCTTCCAACAATTGTTCCCAAAGGTTCCCAAATGTTCCCAAATGTTCCTAAATGTCACTAAATGCTTCCAACAATTGTTCCCCAAGGCTCCCAATTGTTCCCAAATGTTCCTAAATGTCACTAAATGCTCCCAACAATTGTTCCCAATTGTTCCCAAATGTTCCTAAATGTCACTAAATGCTCCCAACAATTGTTCCCAAAGGTTCCCAATTGTTCCCAAATGTTCCAAAATGTTCCTAAATGTCACTAAATGCTCCCAACAATTGTTCCCCAAGGTTCCCAATTGTTCCCAAATGTTCCAAAATGTTCCTAAATGTCACTAAATGCTTCCAACAATTGTTCCCAAAGGTTCCCAAATGTTCCCAAATGTTCCTAAATGTCACTAAATGCTTCCAACAATTGTTCCCAAAGGTTCCCAATTGTTACCAAATGTTCCTAAATGTTCCTAAATGCTTCCAACAATTGTTCCCAAATGTTCCAAAATGTTCCTAAATGTCACTAAATGCTTCCATCAATTGTTCCCCAAGGCTCCCAATTGTTCCCAAATGTTCCAAAATGTTCCTAAATGTCACTAAATGCTTCCAACAATTGTTCCCAAAGGTTCCCAATTGTTACCAAAGGTTCCTAAATGTCACTAAATGCTTCCAACAATTGTTCCCAAAGGCTCCCAATTGTTCCCAAATGTTCCTAAATGTTCCTAAATGTCACTAAATGCTTCCAACAATTGTTCCCAAAGGTTCCCAATTGTTCCCAAATGTTCCTAAATGTCACTAAATGCTTCCAACAATTGTTCCCAAAGGTTCCCAAATGTTCCCAAATGTTCCTAAATGTCACTAAATGCTTCCAACAATTGTTCCCCAAGGCTCCCAATTGTTCCCAAATGTTCCTAAATGTCACTAAATGCTCCCAACAATTGTTCCCAATTGTTCCCAAATGTTCCTAAATGTCACTAAATGCTCCCAACAATTGTTCCCAAAGGTTCCCAATTGTTCCCAAATGTTCCAAAATGTTCCTAAATGTCACTAAATGCTCCCAACAATTGTTCCCCAAGGTTCCCAATTGTTCCCAAATGTTCCAAAATGTTCCTAAATGTCACTAAATGCTTCCAACAATTGTTCCCAAAGGTTCCCAAATGTTCCCAAATGTTCCTAAATGTCACTAAATGCTTCCAACAATTGTTCCCAAAGGTTCCCAATTGTTACCAAATGTTCCTAAATGTTCCTAAATGCTTCCAACAATTGTTCCCAAATGTTCCAAAATGTTCCTAAATGTCACTAAATGCTCCCAACAATTGTTCCCCAAGGTTCCCAATTGTTCCCAAATGTTCCTAAATGTCACTAAATGCTCCCAACAATTGTTCCCAAAGGTTCCCAATTGTTCCCAAATGTTCCCAAATGTTCCTAAATGTCACTAAATGCTCCCAACAATTGTTCCCAAATGTTCCAAAATGTTCCTAAATGTCACTAAATGCTTCCAACAATTGTTCCCAAAGGTTCCCAATTGTTACCAAATGTTCCCAAATGTTCCTAAATGTCACTAAATGCTCCCAACAATTGTTCCCAAAGGTTCCCAATTGTTCCCAAATGTTCCCAAATGTTCCTAAATGTCACTAAATGCTCCCAACAATTGTTCCCAAATGTTCCAAAATGTTCCTAAATGTCACTAAATGCTCCCAACAATTGTTCCCCAAGGCTCCCAATTGTTACCAAATGTTCCCAAATGTTCCTAAATGTCACTAAATGCTTCCAACAATTGTTCCCCAAGGCTCCCAATTGTTACCAAATGTTCCCAAATGTTCCTAAATGTCACTAAATGCTTCCAACAATTGTTCCCAAAGGTTCCCAATTGTTACCAAATGTTCCTAAATGTCACTAAATGCTCCCAACAATTGTTCCCCAAGGTTCCCAAAGGTTCCCAAGTGTCCAAAATGTCCCAAATTTTAAACCTGGAAGAGTGTTGTTGCCGTGGAGACGGCGGTGGTGTAATGCTGCGGTGTGTTTGTGTTCTCAGCTGGTGATGGTCGGCATCGTGGAGCAGAACTTCCTGTCCACCTCAGGTAGACCCCCACTCCCCCAACCTGTGACCTCTTTAATTTCATTGCTAGTTAAATAAGAACAGGGTCATGTGATGCGTCTCTCTCCACAGTTGACTCTGATGACATCATCCTGGGATCTCCTCCCGCCCAATCAGGAGCACCGATCAGCATCACGGCCACGCCTCCTCCCTCCCCCTCCATCAGGTACTTCCTGTTTACATTTTTACTAAATGGACGCTTTTACTGCCGGAGTCATAACCGTCCTGTCCTCTGTCTCCTCCTCTTCCTCCTCTTCCTTGTCTTCCTCCTCCTCCTCCTCCCCCTCTTCCTCTTCCTCTTCCTCTTCCTTCTCTTCCTCCTCCTCCTCCTCCTCCTCCTTCTTTTCCTCCTCTTCCTTGTCTTCCTCCTCTTCCTCCTCCTTCTCTTCCTTCTCTTCCTCCTTCTCTTCCTTCTCTTCCTCCTCCTCCTCCTCCTCCTTCTCTTCCTTCTCTTCCTCCTTCTCTTCCTTCTCTTCCTCCTCCTCCTCCTCCTCCTCCTTCTTTTCCTCCTCTTCCTTGTCTTCCTCCTCTTCCTCCTCCTTCTCTTCCTTCTCTTCCTCCTTCTCTTCCTTCTCTTCCTCCTCCTCCTCCTCCTCCTTCTTTTCCTCCTCTTCCTTGTCTTCCTCCTCCTCCTTCTCTTCCTCCTTCTCTTCCTCCTCCTCCTCCTCCTCCTTCTTTTCCTCCTCTTCCTTGTCTTCCTCCCCCTCCTCCTCCTCCTTCTTTTCCTCGTCTTCCTCCAGCTGCTCGGAGGTCATGGGTCTGCAGGTGGACTACTGGAGCAGCCAGGGAGGAGGAGGAGGAGGAGGAGGAGCAGAGAGGAGGAAGGAGGTGGGGATGAAGAACACTCTGAAGAGCAACTTCCGCTCTGTGCAAGTATCGAGAATCAGCGGCGGAGAACTGATGAGTATGACGGTGGTGACGAAGGAGAAGAACAAGAAAGGTGAGGAAGAGGAGGGTGACTGAGGATGATGAAGGTGACTGAGGATGATGATGAAGGTGACTGAGGATGATGAAGGTGACTGAGGATGATGAAGGTGACTGAGGATGATGAAAGTGACTGTGAGGATGATGAAGGTGACTGAGGATGATGAGGGTGATGATGATGATGATGAAGGTGATAACGAAGGTGATGGTGATGATGAAGGTGATGATGATGATGAAGATGATGATGATGATGAAGGTGATGATGATGATGAAGGTTATGATGATGATGATGAAGGTGATGGTGATGATGAAGGTGACTGAGGATGATGAAGGTGACTGTGAGGATGATGAAGGTGACTGAGGATGATGAAGGTGACTGAGGATGATGAAGGTGACTGTGAGGATGATGAAGGTGACTGAGGATGATGAAGGTGACTGTGAGGATGATGATGAAGGTGACTGTGAGGATGATGAAGGTGACTGAGGATGATGAAGGTGACTGAGGATGATGAAGGTGACTGTGAGGATGATGAAGGTGACTGAGGATGATGAAGGTGACTGTGAGGATGATGATGAAGGTGACTGTGAGGATGATGAAGGTGACTGAGGATGATGAAGGTGACTGAGGATGATGAAGGTGACTGAGGATGATGAAGGTGACTGTGAGGATGATGAAGGTGACTGAGGATGATGAAGGTGACTGTGAGGATGATGAAGGTGACTGAGGATGATGAAGGTGATGATGAAGGTGACTGAGGATGATGAAGGTGATGGTGGAGGTGACTGTGAGGATGATGAAGGTGACTGAGGATGATGAAGGTGACTGTGAGGATGATGAAGGTGACTGAGGATGATGAAGGTGATGATGAAGGTGACTGAGGATGATGAAGGTGATGATGAAGGTGACTGAGGATGATGAAGGTGATGGTGGAGGTGACTGTGAGGATGATGAAGGTGACTGAGGACGATGAAGGTGACTGTGAGGATGATGAAGGTGACTGAGGATGATGAAGGTGACTGAGGATGATGAAGGTGACTGAGGACGATGAAGGTGACTGTGTGGATGATGAAGGTGACTGAGGATGATGAAGGTGACTGAGGATGATGAAGGTGATGATGAAGGTGACTGAGGATGATGAAGGTGATGATGAAGGTGACTGAGGATGATGAAGGTGATGATGAAGGTGATGATGAAGGTGTGTCTGTCAGTCATCTTCCTCAGTAAGAAGACGAAGGAGAAGGAGGCGGAGTCGAGGAGTCAGCTGATCGAAGGAATCAGCAGATTGATCTGTACCTCCAAACACCAACACACACTGAGAGGTACACACACACACACACACACACACACAGAGAGGTACACACACACACACACACACACACACTGAGAGGTACACACACACACACACACACACACACACACACACACTGAGAGGTACACACACACACACACACACACACACCCACACAGAGGTACACACACACAGAGAGAGGTACACACACACACACACACACATACCTGTTTTACCACCTGGTGGGGACCCTGACTGGGGTCCTTTCTAAAGGGTCTACAGACGTAATTTAACTCCTAAATTCATCATAATTCTGTTTGAACAAATAAATAACTTGAAATATTAAAAACTCTCATAAATCTGGAACCTGACTGCCCCCCCCCCCCCCCTCGTTGGGACCCGTAATGCTAACGGCTATTAGCATACAGCTGACATCACTGTTAGCCACAGTATAACTCATATTCAGTATTTGAACACATGTTGGATTGGAACCCAGGGGGCTAATCGCTAAGCTAATATGCTAATACAAAGCTAACATGCTAATATACACACTTACAGACTTTGTCAGGAAAAGGTCCCCACACTGCAGTACCGTGCGTGACCTCTGGGGTTCACACACAGTCAGGAAAACCAACCTTGTGGGGACCAGGCCTATCAGGAGGCTGTTTGCTATTGATTCCAATGCTCGTGCCGGCTCGGTTAATAATATGTCAGGTTTCGGTCCCCACCAGGATAGAAAAACGCGCACACACACACACACACACACACACACACACACACACACACACACACACACACACACACACACACACACACACACACTGAGAGGTAAACATATCCAGGCCTGGTCTATCTGAGTACTACACAATGAACTCTCTCTGTCTCTCTCTCTCTCTTTCTCTCTCTCTCTCTCTCTCTCTCTCTCTCTGTCTCTCTCTCTCTCTCTCTCTCTCTCTCTCTCTCTCTCTCTCTCTCTCTCTCTCTCTCTCTTTCTTTCTCTTTCTCTCTCTGTCTCTCTCTCTCTCTCTCTCTCTCTCTCTCTCTCTCTCTCTCTCTCTCTCTCTCTCTCTCTCAGTGCATGCTGGGAGTGTGTGTGTAGAGTGAGGTGCGTGAGTGAGTGCTTGGAGCGATTTAATTTCGTTTCTTTCTGATTTATCTTATTGTTTATGGGTTATTTGTTTGCACAGTTTATTAATCACAGGTTTATTTGGGTTTAGTTTAAGGGTTTTTGTTTCTTTTGATTTCCCCGTACCGGCGTCTTGCCGGTGACGTGGCCTTAACCATGGCCAGCGGGGATTTTAAATCTTTATCCCGTAAGCATGGGATAAAGATCTCAACCACTTTCCCTGCAGCGTGGAGGAAATCGGCCTCGCTGTGGGGGATAATGTCGGACACGTCAGCATAAAGTCGATCGCTCGGATGAACAGTGCCGTGGTGATCTTCCTGGATCGGGTGGAAAAGGTAAACCAGCTCGTCGAGACAGGAATCACCGTTAAGGACACCTTTATACAGGTGCTGCCTTTGTCGCAGCCAGCGACAAAGGTGGTCCTGTCCAATGTCCCCCCCTTCATTTCCGATGAGTTTCTCAGCAGAGAGCTGTCCAGACATGGGAAGATAGTGTCCCCCATTCGTAAGATCCTGTCTGGATGTAAGTCTCCTTTGCTGAAACACGTAGTGTCTCATAGAAGACAGCTCTATATGATACTGAACAAGAGGGATGAGGAGCTTAACCTCCGATTCCTAATAAAAGTAGATGATTATGAGTACGTGATTTTTGCTTCATCCTCCGTGATGAAGTGCTTCGGTTGTGGAGGGGAGGGACATACGGTGAAATCCTGTCCGGCGAGTGGTGGACCGGCTCCGCCCGGTCCGGGGGGATCCGCGGCCGCTGGAGCGGCGGCTCCGGCGGCTCCTGCGGCTCCTGCGGCTCCACCGGCGCGGGTGGAGCGCCGGGCCGCCGCTTGGCGGGCGGCCCCGGCTGCGGGAGAGCCTTTGGGGCTTCCTCCTGCGGCGGGGTCGGTCGCCTCATCCGAGCGATCGATTACAGAGGAGAGAGCTGCTGACGTGTCCGACCAAGAGCACAGGGTGAGTATCACAGATGCACCGGGTGACAGTGTGAGTGAGGTGAGTGTGAGGAGTGTAGATGGTATGAATGAGACAGGGCAGAAGGAGGGTGGAGGAAGGGACACAGTGATGGAGATGAATGCAAGTGGTGTGGATGAGCAGGGGAAGGAAGGTGGTGTGTGTGAAACGAGTGAGCAGGTGAAGGAGAAGGCCAGTGAGGAGGAAGGGCTGGCGGGTGGAGAAAAAGAAATTGAAAAGTGTGAAGGAGGCAGTGGAGGACAGGAGGACAAGGGAAGCAACAGTAAACTATGGAGTGAACAAGTAGAGGAGGAAGTAGAAACGGTGGTTAAACAAAAAGCAACGAAAAGGAGAAGAAAGGCCAGAATAACTGAAGCAAAAAGCAGTAAAGTAACGGAAGAAAAACAAACCAGAAACAGTTCAGACAGTGAGAGCGACGAGGGCTCAGATTATAGCGATTTTCCTATTATTACGAACAGTCAAGAAAAGAAACTTTACAGTCCAGAAACAATTAAAACGTTTTTGCAACAAACTAAAAACCAGCGTGGTGTCAAATTAGAAGATCACTTTTCAGACATTGGTATTTTATATCTATCAGCTAAAGCCTGCATGAGCAAGAGAGAAGAGGCTGGAATCACAGATCAAGAGGGTTATAGATTAAAAACACTGGTACAGAAAGCAAAAAAAATAATAAATAATGATGGGAAAGGTAGCTATGTTGGTTTTATTTAATTTATTTGTTTTTATCCTGGTTTTTAACATCATAACTATCATGGATGTTTTTAAACTAGGTGTTTTAAATGTGAATGGTGCAAGAGATGCAAGGAAACGAGCTTTTATCTTTGACACAGTTTTAGAGAAAAAAATAGATGTGTTGTTTTTACAAGAAACCCACAGTGATTTTAAAAATGAAACTGAGTGGAAGAGGGAATGGGGAGGGGAGGTGGTTTTAAGCCACCTCACAACTGTTAGTGGAGGAGTGGGTTTTATTTTCTCTAAAGCTTTTAAACCTAACTCCCTGGAGGTCCAACATATCATTGATGGAAGGTTGCTGTTGATTAGAGCTCAGTTCGACCATTTTAAAGCTGTTTTTATCAACATTTATGCCCCAACAGTCGGTGCAGAGAGGAAGCAGTTTTTATCCAAAGTGAATGATGTTTTAAACGGGTGTGCTGCGGAGGATTTTTTATTCTTGGGTGGGGATTTTAACTGTACGGAAGACGCGATTTTAGATCGCAACCATGCAGAGCCTCATCCAGCCTCTCAGCGCGTCTTGAAGCAGCTGGTCCTCTCTCATGGCCTGGTGGATGTGTGGAGAAGGATGCACCCAGACTCCAGACAGTATACCTGGTCCCACTTCAGAGAGAGTAGGGTCTCCTTAGCCAGGCTAGATCGTATTTATTGTTTTAAACATCATTTTAATGTTATTAAAGAGAGTAGGATTGTGCCAGCTGTTTTTAGTGATCATTCTTTGCTTTTATGTAAAGTTTTTATCAGGAATTTTAGACCTAAAAGCGCTTATTGGATTTTTAATTCTGTTTTAGTACATGATAGGAGTTTTAGGGAGGTTTTAGAGTATTTCTGGGGTGTTTTTAGACAGAGGAAGGGTGATTTTAGTAGTCTTAGGCAGTGGTGGGACCATGGTAAGACTCAAATCAAACTCCTGTGTCAGCAACACACTCTCAATGTCACCCGAGACATCACCAGATCTATGAGGGCTCTAGAGACTGATATAGTGGAGCTTGAGTCCACAGGAAATCGAGGCTGTATTGAAAGCCTCAAAGAAAAAAAAATGGCTTTAGCCAACCTGTTAGGCGTTAAAGTTCAGGGCGCACTGGTCAGGTCCCGGTTCCAGACCATCAGGGACATGGATGCACCTTCTGCATTCTTCTTCAGCCTGGAGAAAAAGAATGGGCAGAGGAAGGTAATCCACACACTGCTTTCTGACACGGGGCAGGAGATCATGGAACCAAGCCAGATACAAAAAAGAGCTGTAGAGTTCTACACAGAACTCTACAAAAGTGAGTTTAAAGAAGAGCAGATGCTCATGAAGGGGTTCTGTGATGGACTGCCTCAGGTCTCCGATGAGACTAACTCACGGCTCGCTGGCCCTCTGCAAATGACAGAGCTCCTCTCTGCGGTGCGGAACATGCAGGGCCAGCGAGCCCCCGGCATTGATGGACTCACGGCTGAGTTCTTTAAAGCCTATTGGGACATCTTGGGACAGGATGTCCTAGATGTTTTTAATGCGTGTCTGGCCTCTGGTTCCATGCCAGTGTCCTGCAGGAGAGCAGTGCTCACCCTGCTCCCAAAAAAAGGGAACCTGCAGGACATAAAAAACTGGCGCCCCGTGTCATTGCTCTGTGTGGATTACAAGATTCTGTCCAAAGTCTTGGCCTCCAGGCTGGGGAAGGCTATGGAGGAGGTCATCCACCGGGACCAGACATATTGTGTGCCCGGCAGGTCAATGGTGGACAATGTCCACCTAATTCGGGATATTTTGGACATCTCTAGTTCATTGGGTTTGGACACTGGTCTGATTTCCCTAGACCAGGAAAAGGCTTTTGACCGCGTTGAACACAACTTCCTGTGGACAGTAATGGACAGGTTTGGGTTCAGCGCTGGTTTTATAGCTAAGATCAAGGTGTTGTACAGTGAGATTGAGAGTGTGTTGAAACTGAATGGCAGTCTGTGTGCACCTTTCAGGGTGCATAGAGGTGTCCGGCAGGGCTGTGCCATGTCGGGGATGCTCTATGCACTCTCCCTGGAACCTCTCCTCCATAAGTTACGTTCTAGCCTCCACGGTTTGGTTTTACCTGGTTTTAGTGAAAACATGATTTTATCAGCATACGCGGATGACGTCGTTGTTTTTATTAAAGATCAGAGGGATGCAGACATTTTAATCCGAACTGTAAATGATTTTAGTACAGCATCAGCAGCAAGGGTAAACTGGAAAAAAAGTGAGGCCCTTGCTGTTGGTGACTGGCGTGGCGGTCTCCCAGTTTTTTCCCAAGACTTAAAATGGATAAAAGATGGTTTTAAATATTTGGGAATTTATGTAGGGACAAAAAGGGTGGTGGAGAAAAACTGGGAGACCGTCACAGAAAAGATAGAAAAAAAACTGTCAAAGTGGAGATGGCTGCTCCCTCAAATGTCCATGAGAGGGAGAGTCCTAGTTTTAAATAACTTAGTAGCATCCCAACTGTGGCACCGACTAACCTGTGTGGACCCTCCTTCAAACTTGTTAGCAAACCTCCAAAAAAAAATGGTGGATTTTTTTTGGGAGGGTCTACACTGGGTGCCACAGGGGGTGCTGTTTTTAGCTAGAGAGGAGGGGGGACAGGGCCTCATCCACCTGGCCAGTAGAGCTGTGACTTTTAGATTTCAGTTTTTACAAAGATACTTGACAGGTCCAGCTGATCTAATATGGAGAGATGTGGCCAGCTGCATCTTTAGACGCGCAGGTAACTTGGGGTTGGATAAAGCTCTGTTTTTAACTGACCCTAAATTTTTAGTTTTAAACGGGTTACCTCCTTTTTATCAAAGTATTTTTAAGTCTTGGAACATTTTTATAAAAAAGACTTGTTCTACAGCTGACTCTCTGCACTGGCTGCTAAACGAACCTCTGATCAACGGGGCCAGACTGGATGTATGCAGCGACGCAGCGCCTGGTCTGAGGGGGGCGCTGCTCCAGTCAAAAACGTTGATACTGAAACAGCTGGTGGATGCGGTGGGGCCGGCCCTGAACGACGCCCAGGCCCTGGGCTCTCTGCTGGGATTACAATCTGTCCGGGTGGCACAACGGATCCTGGAGCTGTGGACGGCAAGACTCACTGATAAAGAAAGACGGATCCTCGCTGAGCACTCAGAGGGGGACACGTGAGCCCAACACAGCGGACGCCTTCCGGACATTTCCCTGAGCCCAGGGCTGGGGGACCTGACCGGCCCCCTGTTAACAGTAACCAACCCACAGAAACTGACCCTGCACAAAGCAGACAAAAGAACACTGTATATGAACTGTGTGAAAAGCATTCACAAGGTCGGACTGAGCAACAGGCCCTCCACGGTGTGGACCCAGAGACCGGGACAGAACCCACTGAAACCACAGTGGAGGGTTCTGTACAAGCAACCTCTGGCGAAAAGGACCGGTGACCTCCAGTGGAGAATTTTACATGGTTGCTGTCGCTACTAATGCTTTTATCTCTGTTCTTAATCCTGCTGTTTTAAGTAATTGTCCCTTTTTGTGATCTCCGTGAGACTGTGTTCCACATGTTCACTGAGTGCAGCAGCTCACGGAGATCTTTTCAGTTTTAAACGTTGGTTTTTAATCTTTTAACGTTGCTTTTACTGAGAATGTTTTTATCATGGGAGCTGCCTATAACAAAACAAACAAGAATAAATGGCAGCTCCTTAATTACATCTCAGGAGAAGCAAAGATGGCAATTTATTTAACCAGAAGAAACAGAATTGAGAACAGAGAAGGGCAAAACGCGAAGAGCATGTGGCAGGCCAGCTGAGAGCTAGACTGAAACTAGAGTTTAATTTTTATAAACAGACGGGAGATTTAGAAGGGTTTGATAGAGTGTGGTGTTTTAAAAAGATTTTATGCTCGGTAAAAGAAGACAACTTGCATCTTGCACATTTTTTATGAAATAATTTATTTTATTTGAAGATTTTGCACATAAGCACTTTATTGTAACTACAGCCAATGTTTTGAAATGAAAAAAAGTGTAAATAAAGTGTTTTTGTAAAAATCAAAAAAAAAA
>NW_026518728.1:7500-17515 GCF_027409825.1 Scomber japonicus | reverse complement strand
GGGAAATGTCCTAGCTCTGCAAATCTAAAGACACACAAACACAATTCTTTCCAATGTGTGAGTAAAAAACGTCGTGGTTAGAATCAGCATCAGCAGGAAGGGAGGGAGGAAAGGAGGGAGGGAGGAAAGGAAGGAAGGAAAGGAGGGAGGGAGGGAGGAAGGAGTCCGTCAGAGTCAGGACAAATTAATATGCAGCTAACTCACTGAGAGAAGTTGCAAGTCATTTACACTATTTTATGTTCATTATTTTTTGGAAGGAAGGGAGGGAGGAAAGGAGGGAGGGGGGGGAGGAAGGAAGGAAGGAAGGAAGGAAGGAAGGAAGGAAGGAAGGAAGGGAGGGAGGGAGGGAGGGAGGAAGGATGGATGGAAGGAAGGGAGGGAGGGAGGGAGGGAAGGAGGGGAGGAAGGAAGGGAGGGAGGGAGGAAGGAAGGGAGGGAGGGAGGGAAGATGGATGGATGGATGGATGGATGGAAGGAAGGAAGGAAGAAAGGGAGGGAGGAGGAAGGCTAACTCACTGAGAGAAGTTGCAAGTCATTTACACTGTTTTATGTTCATTTATTTTTTGGAAGGAAGGGAGGGAGGAAAGGAGGGAGGGGGGAGGAAGGAAGGAAGGGAGGGAGAGAAGATGGATGGATGGATGGAAGGAAAGAAGGAAAGGTGGTGGGAGGGAAGGAAGGAAGGAAGGGAGGAAGGATGGAAGGAAAGGTGGAAGGAAGTAAGGGAGGAAGGAAGGAAGGAAGGACGAAGGAAGGATGGAAGAAAAGGAGGAAGGATGGGAGGGAGGGAGGAAGGAAGGAAGGAAGGAAGGATTTCCTCCATCATTCCTTCCTTCCTCCCTTCCTTCCTCCTTTCCTTCCTTCTTCATCCCTTCCTTCCTTCCTTCCTTCCCCTCCTTTCCTCCCCTCCCTCCCTCCCTTCATCCCCTTCCTTCCTTCCTTCCTCCTTCCTTGACTCGAGGACAACAGGAGGGTTAATTATAGTGCAGCTACTGACACATTAAAAATAAATAAATAAAAAGTAAGTACTGATGGACACAAACCACAGTAGTGAAGCGATGACTCCAGACACTATGAGTTAAATATATATATGTGTGTGTGTGGTGTGTGTGTGTGTGTGTGTGTGTGTGTGTGTGTGTGTGTGTGTGTGTGTGTGTTTAGGTAGGTAGCTGCGTTTGATTAAAGAGGCTCAGTGACTGTTGAGCTCTCAGTAATTAATCACATTACTTTAAAACTAGGACACGAGGTCAGAGTCTCTAAAAGTCCCGTCATCACTGATGACTGATGACTCTCTCACTGAGACCAGAGTTAGATTCATCTATTAGGGACTGTCTGTACGTCCTTCCTCACTCAACCATCATCATCATCATCATCATCATCATCATCCTGTGAATCTATTATAAGAGTAAAATAAACACATTTAACTGATTTATATAGGATATATTATTATTAAACATATTAACCCTCACATGACAGAGTGAATGAGTCCTAATAATGAATACATGTATGTTAACCTTTGTGTTTTGACTATTCCTTCCTTACTTCCTTCCTTCCTTCCTTCCTTCCTTCTTTCCTTCCTTCCTTCCTTCCTCTTTCCCTCCTCCCTTCCTTCCTTCCTCCCTTCCTCTTTTCTTTTCTCCCTCTTCCTACCTTCCTACCCTCCTTCCTTATTTCCTTCCTTTTTTCCTTCTTTCCTCTGTCCTTCTTTCCTTCCTTCCTCCCTTCCACTTTTCTTTTCTCCCTCCCTCATTCCTTCTTTCCTTCTTTCCTCCCTCCCTTCTTTCCTTTCCTCCCTCCCTTCGTCCTTTCCTCCCTCCCTTCTACCTACCTTCCTTCCTTCCTTCCTTCTTTCCTCCATCCTTCCTTCCTCCCTCCCTTCGTTCCTCCCTCCTTTCTTTCCTTCCTTCCTTCCTTCCTCCCTCCTTCCTTTCCTTCCTCCCTCCCTTCTTTCCTTTCCTCCCTTCGTTCCTCCCTCCTTTCCTTCCTTTCCTCCCTTCGTTCCTCCCTCCTTTCCTTCCTTCCCTTCCTTCCTCCCTCCCTCCCTCCTTCCTCCCTTCCTTTTTTCCTCTGTCCTTCCTCCCTTCCTTCCTCCCTCCTGTTCTTCCACCCTTCCTTCTCTTCTTCATTCCCTTCCTTCCTTAAGCATTCAGAGAGCAGAAATAGTTACTTTTTAAAGGTTTTTATGAGGGAAAACTATATAAAAACACTATTTAATGATCCAATATTTCATAAAATATGATATTAAATGTGAAGAATGAACATTTTTGAAGTGAGAAGCAGCAGAAATCAGACAGAATATCATGCAAAGATATTCAAGTAGAGACAACGTTATAAATAAAAAGCTGTAAATGTGTTCGTGTTATGTCTTTAAGCTGTTGCTCAGTCTGCAGTCTGTCACCCAGAGAGCAGGATCAGACCTCAACTTAACCCTTCAACATGCAACATGCACCACGAGATACATGAATTAGAGGTTAACTCGGGTACAAAATGAGAGACCCGAACCCTAACTGACCCGGAGAATTTCTTACGAGATCCGAGTAGTTCCGAGATAATTTATACCTGACCCCGTAAAAAGGATGAATAATTGTTGTAACTGCACCTTGTCTGAAATCATCACCCATAGCTCTTCAAATCATGAATTTACCCTTTTCAAAAACAAATAGTGCAACATTTAAGGAAACCCTTTATTTAAATTAATGAATGTGCAGACTATAACTAATAATAGACTACACTTTATTGTATTTTATGTAGTTAACATAGGCATAGGCATTACTTTGACATTCATATTTTATCAGGCCGTGATCTGACTGACCCGAGTCAGACCCGTACTTGGTGTCTCTCGGGTTTTCTCGGTTTTACACATTTTAGCGAACAGATCCGGGACCCGAGGTTGTAAAATCCAATCCAACCTGGGTCTCGGGTCGGGGCCGGGTAATTTCGGTCGGCCCGATCCGAGTTAACCTCTAACATATATAGATCTACCGACTCAGGTTAGATAGTTGAGCCCAGAGTTCAAACTAAACATGATGAAGCAGCTTAGAACAAACAAACACAACATTTTTAAATCCAGGTTAAAAACATTTCTCTTCTCCTGTGCTTATGATTGAGCTCTTTTAAAGCACTTTACATTTTAATCTTTCATTTGCACTCTATGTCCTTTTAATGATTTGTAAAACTGGGTCAAATTAGACCCTGAACAGTATGTAAGGGGGTTAATAGAGGCTCAGGAGAAATAACATTTAAAGCTAATTATTCAATACTCAAATAAGTTCATATTATCTTTAAAAGTGCCCACGATCATTAAAAATAAGGAAAGAAAGGAGAGAAAAAGTTATGTGATATTACTCTTTAATATCAAAATATATCAAAATAAAAGAGAGAGAAAGAAAGAAAGAAAGAAAGAAAGAAAGTAAAACTCACTGCAAAGTCTTATGAATAGTCTTTTTTTAAAAACACACTGAATAATAAATCAACATCCCTGTAAAAGTGTCTAATTATCACCTTGTAGTGTGTGTGTGTGTGTGTGTGAGGGGGGGGCGTTCAGAGGGGGGTTTTGAGGGGGGGGGGGGGGGGTGCTGCTGTTGGAAGAGCCAAAGCATTCATGCAAATGTTTCTTGGAGCGTGAACTTGTGTGTGAAAAGCACGAGGTTTTAACATCAGTGTGCTAACAGCTTAAAACTTACTGCACTCTCTGCTAATTAGTGTGTGTGTGTGTGTGTGTGTGTGTGTGTGTGTGTGTGTGTGTGTGTGTGTGTGTGTGTGTGTGTGTGTGTGTGTGTTCAACATGATTTGGGCAGTGGAACATGCATGCTCTGTGTAATTTAACATGAGAGTAATTAAGGGTAAAATAACCTTTAATTAGCTTTTAAAGTGGCAGAAAAGAGAAAAGCAGTTTGTTTGTTTGTCTCTTCAACAAAAAACTCAAAAAGCTCAGGGTGGGGTTTTTTTTTGGGGGGGGGGGGGGGGGGCGGAGGTGGGGTGAGGTGGGGGGGTATAAAGGTTGAGTTCAGCACTGTGAATAATATCTCAGCTATTATGAGTATTAATAGTGTTTGAAAGCTTTTTGGGAACTTCTTCTTTATATATTGTGTGTGTGTGTGTGTGTGTGTGTGTGTGTGTGTGTGTGTGTGTGTGTGTGTGTGTGTGTGTGTGTGTGTGTGTTTTGGCACTTCCTGTCTCAGAGGTGGAGGGTTGACCTAAAGCACAGGAAGACAGGAAAGATAATAAAAATCCCCCCAAACAGCCGTTAACAGCTAATCTGTTCTGATAAATGACGATATTAATGTCAGAGAGTGAGATCAGTAGTAGATCCTGGATCCTTCTCCGCTGCTAAACAAGAAAATAAGAGGAAATAGCTTCTGTTTTGAGTTGCTGCTTATAAAGATTGATTGATTTAGTGATTGATTGGTTGTATTGTCTTGTATTCTTCTGCTCTGTGAAGCTTAAAGGTGCAATATACATAATAATATGATGCTGTCAGGTGCTAACTGTCATTATAAGATAACATTAAAACACAAAGATCCAGCCTCCAGAATTTCAATTTGTAACGGATATAAAGAATTACAATTAGGGCTGTCAAACGATTAATTTTTTTAATCGAGATTAATCGCAGAATTTCCATAGTTAATCGCGATTAATCGTGTTTTGAATTTCATGTTTAAAATCCTGTTATTTTCCATTTGAAGGCAGTTTTAAGCCCATAATGTAAAGCATTTCTTACCAGAGTGTCTTAACTGGGAATCAATCACGGCTCTGCTGCGACTCCCACACTCCAAAATGGTCCTTTGGTGGAGCTGAGGCTGGCTTGGCTGCACCTGGGTGTTTAGCGTGGAGGTGCTAACTCAAACTCCACGTACTCCGGTGGTAGTTAAACTCCGTTTGACACAGGTTGCATTTTACTTTTGACTTGTCAACTGAAGCGTCTGGAAGTGTTTTAAAGTTAAACAAGCCGTTCAAAAGTCCAGTAGCTCTCTTACTTTCCATCAGCGCGGTAGGTTTACTGCAGGAGGCCACTTCAAAGCATAGCGCTACAGCTAGAGGAGCCGTCTACGGGGGAGTAGAAGGGACAAAAAGGCTTGCAACATTAAAATACGATTTAAAAAAATGAACGCGTTATGGATTACATTAATCTAATCGCGATTAACGCGTTAACGCTGACAGCCCTAATTACAATATAATATCCTACATAATATCTATATATCGCCATATATTTATAGTAAATATACAGCGGGAGTTTTACCAAATTGTCCCAAATGTAAAAGTCACACAGGTACTAGGTTGCATTGCCTGTGGGGACGGTTTTGGTGGACGATCACGGGCCCTAAACACACAGTCTTTGAACGCACCACGGGCCCTTGAACGCACCGTGTGTTTGAACATACAGCGGGGAAACCGCTGCAATGGAGTAACTATTGTGTTTGTGTTAGCAAACCGAGTGCTGCCTGTCAGAGTCTGTCTGTGTAACTCCGTTAAAATGACACAGTCACACTTAAACGGAAAAGCCTGATTGAGGATGTTAGATGTTGCGCCGCCTACAGGCTGGAATATGAAGCAGCGTGTTGAGTCGTGTTGAGATGGATCCGTGTGTACGCTAATATTCTTGAAACGATGCCAGGGGAAAACGGAGGGGGGAAAGATCGCTTTGGTACGTGTGGACTTGGCCTTTATGTTGGCAAGGAAAGCAATCATGGTGAAATGGGTCGGAGATGACCCTCCCTCTGCTCTTATATGGAAATCTCTGATATCCGAGGTTGTGACTCTTGAAAAATTGGGACATTTCATCAATGGGAGGATTCATACTTTTCAGCAGAAATGGAAGAAACCATCGGAACGTCTTGGAGTTAAATACAATTTGGACCTGAACTAACTGGGCACACGTTTGAAATATGACATTATGGGAATCTGACAGATGGACTTTCATATTGTTTGAGTGCTGTGCTTCTCTCCCACAAATATCCATCTTTACACTCAGATGTTTTCAGCATCAGATAAACAGAATATATATACAAGCAGCCAGAAAACTGTAGAAATGTTTTTTCTGTGACAGCTAACCTACTTTCTCAAAGCTCAGACCATCAGACCAACATCCAACCTAGTTTATAACTGGCTCAGACACATGTAAGCCTGAGCATGCATAAATACTGGAACATGGGACTAAATCTCAAATCCACTCATCAGGTTTTGATTTTGTGTGGATGACTACAAGTAATAAAGTGAGGAAGTGGTGGTGGTGGTGGGTGTTGGGGGGTGGCGGGGGGGTGGGGGTTGGCACACATTGATATCTTATGCATGGGAAAAAAAAAAAAACCTGCAATGTGCTCCTGCAGGTTGAGTCTTCCAGCAGCAGACGTTAAGCTCTAGCCTGGTTAGCGCTACATTACTTCTGCTCCTCCACTCATACAGTCCTCCTCTCGTCCGCTCGCTGCTGAATATAAATGGAAAATTTAAAGAACGGAGAGAGTCAGAGTCGCCTCAATATACCTCCTCCTCCTCCTCCTCCTCCTCCTCCGACAACGACGACGAGGGACGAGTGCTGTTAGATGTTAGATGTCAGATTTTCATTCTGAGTGTTTTCTGTCTATATATTTTATTTATTTATTATATGTAGACATTCCTTTCCTATAGCGGATGCAGTCTATTGTGAATATGAAGGTGTGGTGTTTGGTGGCCAGAAGTGACAATCACCACGGCGACCCTGCTCCAGTTGTGCCAGCCTTCCTCTTGTTTCCTGTGTCGCCCTTTCTGTAATAACACATACCCCCCCCCCCCCCCCCCCTCCGAAATTATTACATACCATCAGAATCACTGTTAGCCCTCTGCAAAATGCAAGTTACCCTTACTGTACAATACTGTTCTGCTCAAATTTGATCCATTTTAATAGTTCAAAGCAACTAAAAAACATATAAATTAAATTTTTTTAAGCCTGAAATTTTATGAGTTTTCTCATAGTGACCTAAAAATGTACAAAAATGTAAATACTCCCTCCCTTCCTTATTCCTCCCTTCCTTCCTTCCTCCCTCCTTTCCATCCTTCCTTCCTCCCTTCCATCCATCCTTCCTTCCTTCCTTCCTCCCTTCCATCATTCCTTCCTTCTTCCTCCCTTCCATCCTTCGTCCCTCCCTTCTTTCCTCTGTCCTTCCTTCCTACCTCCCTCCCCTTCCATCCTTCTTCTTCCTTCCTTCGTCCCTCCCTTCGTTCCTCTGTCCTTCGTTCCTCCCTCCCTCCTTTCCTTCCTTCCCTCTTTTCTTCCTTCCTCCCTTCTTCCTCCCTTCCTTCCTTCCTCCCTCCCTTCCATCATTCCTTTCCTTCCTTCCTTCCTTCATTCCTCCCTTCCTTCCTTCATTACTCCCTTCCTTCCTTCCTTCCTTACTCCCTCTTTTCCTTCCTTCCTTCCTCCATCCTTCCTTTCCTTCCTTCCTTCCTTCCTTCTTCCACCCTCCCTTCCTTCCTCCTTCCTTCCTTCCTCCCTCCCTCCTTTCCATCCTTCCTTCCTCCCTTCCATCCTTCCTTCCTTCCTCCCTCCCTCCTTTCCATCCTTCCTTCCTCCCTTCCATCCTTCCTCCCTCCCTCCCTCCCATCCTTCCTTCCTTCCTCCCTCCCGCCTTCCTTTCCTTCCTTCTTCCTCCTTCCTTCCTTGACTTGAGGACAAACAGGAGGGTTAAATTGTGTGTTTTTTTTTATTTTACACATGTGCATATATAAAAAATGTAAATCAGCTGCACGAAAATAAAAAGAAATACATGCATTTTATTTCTATTGTTGCATACTACGAGTCACATTAGGAAAAGTTGGGCTAACAGTAATGTGTAAATATATTACATACTATCAGAATCACTCGCAAAATACAAGCAGTTCTATGTAAGCCTTACTGTACATACTGTTCTGGTCAAATTCAAACCATTTTGATATTTGAAAGCAACTAAAAAAACCATAAATTACATTTTTTAAGCCTGAAATTGTATGACTCTTCCTATAGTGACCTAAAAATGTACAAAAATGTAAATACTCCCTCCCTTCCTTATTCCTCCCTTCCTTCCTTCCTCCCTCCTTTCCATCCTTCCTTCCTCCCTTCCATCCATCCTTCCTTCCTTCCTTCCTCCCTTCCATCATTCCTTCCTTCTTCCTCCCTTCCATCCTTCGTCCCTCCCCTTCTTTCCTCTGTCCTTCCTTCCTACCTCCCTCCCTTCCATCCTTCTTTCTTCCTTCCTTCGTCCCTCCCTTCGTTCCTCTGTCCTTCGTTCCTCCCCTCCCTCCTTTCCTTCCTTCCCCTCTTTTCTTCCTTCCTCTCCCTTCTTCCTCCCTTCCTTCCTTCCTCCCTCCCTTCCATCAATTCCTTTCCTTCCTTCCTTCCTTCCTTCCTCCCTTCCTTCCTTCATTACTCCCTTCCTTCCTTCCTTCCTTACTCCCTCTTTTCCTTCCTTCCCTTCCTCCATCCTTCCTTTCCTTCCTTCCTTCCTTCCTTCTTCCACCCTCCCTTCCTTCCTCCTTCCTTCCTTCCTCCCTCCCTCCTTTCCATCCTTCCTTCCTCCCTTCCATCCTTCCTTCCTTCCTCCCTCCCTCCTTTCCATCCTTCCTTCCTCCCTTCCATCCTTCCTCCCTCCCTCCCTCCCATCCTTCCTTCCTTCCTCCCTCCCGCCTTCCTTTCCTTCCTTCTTCCTCCCTTCCTTCCTTGACTTGAGGACAACAGGAGGGTTAAATTGTGTGTTTTTTTTTATTTTACACATTTGCATATATAAAAATGTGAATCAGCTGCACGAAAATGAAAAGAAATACATGCATTTTATTTCTATTGTTGCATACTATGAGTCACATTAGGAAAAGTTGGGCTAACAGTAATGTGTAAATATATTACATACTATCAGACCTTCAAAAAACTATATATTTTATGGTCCTTATGAAGAATGCAACATGTTTAAATGGTGTTTTTTATTTTATTTTACACATTTGCATATATAAAAATGTGTATCAGCTGCACGAAAATAAAAATAAATGCATGTATTTTATTTCTATTGTTGCATACTATGAGTCACATTAGGTAAAGTTGGGCTAAAATAAAAGTGTATAGAGTGTTTTTGCAGCTCTAAAAGGTAAAAAATGGGTCAAAATATGACCCTGAACATCATGTAAGGGTTAAATAAATATTATAAATGTTATATTCTCATATTATAGTGTGATTGTGAATGTATTTTCATTATAATAGTGTCAAAATCTAAAGAAAAAGGAAAAATGAAGAGTATATTAACAAAGGTCTCCCTCCCTCCTACCTTCCTTCTTTCCTCCGTCCTTCCTTCCTTCCTCCCTCCCTTCTACCTTGCTTCCTTCCTTCCTTCTTTCCTCCATCCTTCCTTCCTCCCTTCTTTCCTTTCCTCCCTTTGTTCCTCCCTCCTTTCTTTCTTTCCTTCCTTCCTTCCTCCCTCCTTTCCTTCCTCCCTCCTTTCCTTCCTTGACTCCAGGACAACAGGAGGGTTAAGTTCATCAAATTTCAGGCTGGTGACAGAATTTCCTCACAATGAGTCCTAATAATAAACTTCATTCATTATGACATCATCAGTCATAGATGATGACATCATCAGTCAGAGATGAACATGAGATTTATCCTTATTTAAGCTTTCAGAGAGCAGAAATAGTTACTTTTTAAAGGTTTTTATGAGGCTAGAAGGTTTTTTCAGGCTAGAAGGCCATATCTTCTTCACACTTCTTCTTCTACAAGTTAATCTGTGTTGCTGTTTCTTGATGATTGACAGGTCATAAAATCTGCTCTGTACCTCCATCACATCCGTTCCTTACTGCCTGCCTGCCTGCGTGTGCTAAGTCAACACTGTCTCACATCAAAATAGCAGGAAGTCTGTCATAATAAAAAAAAAAAAAAAAATGAAAAAAAAAAAGAGTGGTGGAACAAAGTTGGAAGTCTGAAGTTGGAAAAAAAAAACTTGACTTTCACATGGAAATGAATTCTCATGTATGAAAGAAGTGAAAAGAGAGACGGTTGATTTTCTTGCCAAGGCAGCAGAGAGAGCAG
>NW_026518728.1:0-2500 GCF_027409825.1 Scomber japonicus | reverse complement strand
CCTCTCTGTCTCTCTCTCTGTCTCTCCCTCTGTGTGTGTGTGTGTGTCTCTGTGTGTGTGTGTGTGTGTGTGTGTGTGTGTGTGTGTGTGTGGTCCCCTTAACTCTGTACAAAGTGTTTGTTAAAGAAGGATCAGGCCACAATTTGCCGTGGCATGAAACCAGCAGTGTGAGTGGATGTGAAGGAGAAGCATATAATCAGTGGTGTTGCATATCTGAGCAGAGAAGAAGAAGAAGAAGAAGAAGAATTTAAAGGAGTGAAGAAGAGAAGCCCCCCCCCACTAAATGCAACTCAGTGACAAATGGAGAACAGATGACAACTTATTTTAAAAAAGCACAAACACATCTAACACGTAGCTGAGCAGCATTAAAAGTGACTTTCAATATTACTATTCACTTCCTCCACCTGTAGCTTCCTGTCGTCCTCCCGGGTCAAATTGACCCCGTCTGTTTTGACTGTTCCTTCCTTCCTTCCTTCCTTCCTTCCTTCCTCCTTCTCTCTTTCTTTCCTTCTTTCTTTCCTCCATTCCTTCCTTCCATCTGTCCTTCCTCCCCTCCTTCTCTCTCTCTTTCCTTCCTCCTTTTCTTCCTCCATCCCCCTTCCTTCCTTCCTTCTGTCCACCCTTCCTTCTTTCCTCTGTCCTTCCTCCCTCCTTCTCTCTCTCTTTCCTTCCTTCTTTCCTTCCTCCATCCCCCTTCCTTCCTTTCCTCCATTCCTTCCTTCCTTCCATCTGCCCTCCCTCCCTTCTCTCTTTCTTTCTTTCCTTCCTCCTTTTCTTCTTCCTTCCTTCTGTCCACCATTCCTTCTTTCCTCTGTCCTTCTTTCCTTCCTTCCCTTTTCCTTTCTCCCTTCCTTCCTTCCCCTCCCTCCTTTCCTTCTTCCTTCCTTCCATCTGTCCTTCCTCCCTCCTTCTCTCTTTCTTTCCTTCCTCCATCACCCTTTCTTCCTTCCTTCTGTCCACCCTTCCTTCTTTCCTGCCTTCCTCTTTTCCTTTCTCCCTTCCTTCCTTCTTTCCTTCCTCCATCCCCCTTCCTTCTTTCCTCCATTCCTTCCTTCCTTCCATCTGTCCTTCCTCCCTCCTCTCTCTTTCTTTCCTTCCTCCCTTCCTTCTTTTCTTTCTCCATCCCCCTTCCTTCTTTCCTGTCTTCCTCTCCCTTCTACATTTTTTTATGTTAGGGTACGTGTCGTTTGGGAGGGCGGGCATAGAAGTCAATGAGACTGTTGGGCTTGAATGCGTCTTTCAGAACATCACAGTTCTGTAACTCGGTCAACTCAAACTGAAAAAGAGGCTGGGCTTCATCCATGTCGGCAAGAAAGGGGTTCTGGCAGACTAAAAATATCATAATGCCTCTCTGGTATTGTTCAGGGGGCCGGGCCAAATGTGGAGGCGGGCCGTACCCGGCCCGCGGGCCGTAGTTTGGGGACCACTGCTCTAATATATTCTCCTTGTGTGCAAGCTATTCACACATTTATTTTCACATTTTAACCCTTTAAATTTGACTATTTGTATAAGGTTGCTGACAACATTGCTTCAAAGAATCTGTGCTGCACACTAACAAGAAAGCTAAAAAAAAAAAAGCTACTTCCTGTCATGTTTCATCCTCTGGCATGAATCATAAGAAACACATCATCACATCAGCAGCTGTGATTTGCATATGATAAAAAAAACAAAAAGCATTTGATGTCACACACACAAATACATTCATACTATGTGTAAGGAATAACACATGTACACTATTTGTTTCTATTTTTAAAAGCTTGTTACTATACTTGAACATCTCTAGTACAAACTGCAGGTATGAGGAAACATTAGAAGGAAGGAAGGGAGGAAGGAAGAAAAGAAGGAAGGAAGGGAGGATGTAAGAAGGAAGGAAGAAAGGGAGGAAGAAAGGAAGGAAGGAAGGGAGGATGGAAGAAGGAAGGAAGAAAGGGAGGAAGGAAGAAAGGAGGAAGGAAGAAAGGAAGGGAGGAAGGAAGAAAGGAAGGAAGGAAAGAAGGGAGGGAGGGAGGATGGAAGAAGGAAGGAAGAAAGGAAGAAAGGAAGGAAGGGAGGAAGGATGGAAGAAGGAAGACGGAAGGGAGGAAGGAAGGAAGGAAGGAAGGAAGGATGAAGGAAGGGAGGAAGAAGGAAGGGAGGAAGGAAGAAGGAAGGAAGGAAGGAAGGAAGGAAGGAAGGAAGGAAGGAAGGATGGAAGAAGGAAGAAGGAAGGGAGGAAGGAAGAAAGGGAAGAAGGAAGAAAGGAAAGAAGGAAGAAGGAAGGAAGAAAGGGAGGAAGGAAGAAAGGAAGGAAGGAAGGAAGGAAGGAAGGAAGGAAGGAAGGAAGGAAGGAAGGAAGGAAGGAAGGAAGAAAGGAAGGCACTATTTGTTTCTATTTTTAAAGCTTGTTACTATACCTGAACATCTCTAGTATGAGGAAACATTAGAGGAAGCATGACCATTTTTTTCATCTGTCAGTTTCGGCATGGCGCTCACATTACGATTGATGTGACTTTGATCAGTT
>NW_026518727.1:15000-17562 GCF_027409825.1 Scomber japonicus | reverse complement strand
GAAAGGATGATGGAAGGAAGGAGAGAGGGAAGACAGGAAGGAAGGAAGGAAGGAAGGAAGGAAGGAAGGAAGGAAGGAAGGAAGGAAGGAAGGAAGGAAGGAAGGAAGGAAGGAACAAAAAGAAGACAGGTACAGGTAGAGGACAGAATGAAGCAAGGGATTAAGGACAGATGGAAGAAAGTGGGGAAGAATGGAAGGAAGGAAAAGAACACAGGAAGGAAAGAAGGAAGGAAGGAAGGAAGGAAGGAAGGAAGGAAGGAAGGAAGGAAAGAAAGAACGAAGGAGAGAGGGAAGAAATGAAGGATGGACAAACAGAATGAAGAAGAGAAGGAAGGAAGGAAGGAAGGAAGGAGGGAAGGATGGAAAGATGGAAAGATGGAAGAAAGTAAGGGTGGACAAACAGAATGAAGGAAGGAAGAAATGGACGAAGGACATAAGGAAGGACAGAAAGAAGAAAGTTGGGAAAAAATGAGAGAGGGAAGAAAGGAAGGAAGGAAGGAAAATATCACAGGAGGGAAGGAAGGAAGGAAGGAAGGAAGGAAGGAAGGAAGGAAAATATCACAGGAGGGGAAGGAAGGAAGGAAGGAGGAAGGAAGGTGTGCATCTGAAGGTGTGTGTCTGAAGGTGTGTATCTGAAGGTGTGTATCTGAAGGTGGGTCTGAAGGTGTGTGTCTGAAGGTGTGTATCTGAAGGTGTGTATCTGAAGGTGTGTATCTGACGGTGTGTATCTGAAGGTGTGTGTCTGAAGGTGTGTATCTGACGGTGTGTATCTGAAGGTGTGTATCTGAAGGTGTGTATCTGAAGGTGTGTATCTGAAGTGTGTGTCTGAAGGTGTGTATCTGAAGGTGTGTGTCTGAAGGTGTGTGTCTGAAGGTGTGTGTCTGAAGGTGTGTGTCTGAAGGTGTGTGTCTGAAGGTGTGTATCTGAAGGTGTGTGTATCTGAAGGTGTGTGTCTGAAGGTGTGTGTCTGAAGGTGTGTATCTGAAGGTGTGTGTCTGAAGGTGTGTGTCTGAAGGTGTGTATCTGAAGGTGTGTGTCTGAAGGTGTGTATCTGAAGGTGTGTATCTGAAGGTGTGTGTCTGAAGGTGTGTGTCTGAAGGTGTGTGTCTGAAGGTGTGTGTCTGAAGGTGTGTATCTGAAGGTGTGTATCTGAAGGTGTGTGTCTGAAGGTGTGTATCTGAAGGTGTGTATCTGAAGGTGTGTATCTGAAGGTGTGTGTCTGAAGGTGTGTATCTGAAGGTGTGTGTCTGAAGGTGTGTATCTGAAGGTGTGTGTCTGAAGGTGTGTGTCTGAAGGTGTGTATCTGAAGGTGTGTGTCTGAAGGTGTGTATCTGAAGGTGTATATCTGAAGGTGTGTATCTGAAGGTGTGTGTCTGAAGGTGTGTATCTGAAGGTGTGTGTCTGAAGGTGTGTGTCTGAAGGTGTGTGTCTGAAGGTGTGTGTCTCACGTTGTCATGGAAACAGAAAGCATTGTCCAGTCATTAAACCCCTCCAGACTTCACAGCAGTCGTCATCCTCGTGTTTCTCAGTAGCTCTAATAGCCTCGATGAGGATGGACGTGCTAATTCGCTAATGGCCTCTTCTTCTTCTTCTTCTTCTTCTTCTTCTTCTTCTTCTTCTTCTTCTTCTGCTTCCTGTGGGCCGTTAGATAACAGCAGCAGCAGCAGCAGCAGCACTCCTGATCACTATCGGCCCACTAATGGCCTTTGAAAGGGAGAAAACACATTCGGTCACATTTACTCACAGAGAGAGATACGGCGCGGCGGCGGCGGCGGCGGCGGCGGCGGCGGCGGCGGGTGGCGGCGGCGGCGGCTTGTAACGCTAACCGGAGCCGATCAGTCGCTTCGTTCCACTGAGTCACAGCAGCTTCCTGATTCTGTGCTCGATACACTCTTTAGTTTATTGTGCTGAACGGAGGGGAGGAAGGAAGGAAGGGAGGGAGGGAGGGAGGAAGAAGGAAGGATGGAAGGAAGGATGGAAGGATGGATGGAAAGCAGTAGGGAGGGAGGAAAGGAGGAAGAGAGGAAGGGAGGAAGGAAGGAAATGAGTAGGGAGGGAGGAAAGGTGGAAGGAAGGAAGGAAGGAAGGAAGGAAGGAAGGAAGGAGAGAAGGGAGGGGGAGAAGAAGGAAGAAGGAAGAAAAGTAGGGAGGAAGGAAGGAAGGACGGAAGGAAGGAAGGAAGGAGCCGATCGGTCGCTTCGTTCCACTGAGTCACAGCAGCTTCCTGATTCTGTGCTCGATACACTCTTTAGTTTATTGTACTGAACGGAGGGAGGGAGGAAGGAAGGGGAGGGAAGGAGGGAGGGAGGGAGGGAGGAAGGAAGGGAGGGAAGGAGGGAGGGAGGGAGAAAGGAAAAGAGGAAAGAAAGAAGGGAGGAAGGCAAGGAAGGAAGAAAGAGGGATGGAGGAAAGAGAGAAGGACAGGAGGGAGGAAGGACAGGAGGGAGGAAGGACAGGAGGGAGGAAGAGAGGAAGGAAGGTAGGAGGAAGGAAGGAAGGAAGGAAGGAAGGAAGGAAGGACACAGATATATGAGCCACAATCTGAAATATGAGTGAACATCC
>NW_026518727.1:0-5000 GCF_027409825.1 Scomber japonicus | reverse complement strand
CTTCCTGGTTGGCCTCATTTCAGAGGACCGGAGCTCCCCGCCTGGTAGAACCACAGCAACACATTCCGTCACTTCCTGTTTCTGACTGTGTTACTGTTAGCGTGTTAGTGTGAATTTAATAGGACGAAAGCTTCCCTTGTTGTCTCAGAGAAATCGCCTCATCTGTACAGTCACTGCACACACACACACACACAAACAATCTGATTAAATCTACAGTCTGGTAATATTGAGGTGACCTTTGACCTTTCCTCTGGCGCCATCATCAGGCCAAAACAATATAATTAAATTTTTAAAAAAGACCTTCAGACTGAACGAGAATCAACTTCAGATGCTTTTCAGTCTGAGTCTTTGTTCCTGCTGGAAACATGATGGACGTGATGCTACTGCGGCTACATCGTGTGTGTGTGTGTGTGTGTGTGTGTGAGTGTGAGTGTGAGTGTGTGTGTGTCTGTGTGTGTGTCAGAGATGAAAAAGCAGATGAAACGCTGCGTGTGTGTGTGTGTGTGTGGTGGTGATGGTGGTGGTGTAGCAGAGCGAGGTGTTGCCCGTTATACCGACCCCCCCCCCCACCCCCCCACACCCCCCCCCCCTCCACCCCCTCTCCCCCTCCACCTCCCCCCCCTTGGGCTGGTAGCTCTGGAAGCTCTCTGGAAGCTCACTTCACTCAGATACATGCAGATCAAACGCTGCATTGATCTCTGGGCTTCATAACACACACACACACACACACACACACACACACACACACACACACACACACGCGCACGCTAGCACCAGCTCCACAAACACCCCCGTTCTTTCCACCAGAAGCTGTGTGAAATATGAAACACATGTTAATTATGATCACGCCAAGTGTCAGTTACAGCTCAATGTGAAACCTTTTTTTATCTCATCCAGGGAAGAAAAAGTTAAATGAGCTACGTGTGCTCTCGCTCTCGCCCCCCCCCTCCCCCCTCCCAGCCCTCCCTTCCCCCCTCCCTGCATCGCTCTGATTGGCAGATATACACTTCTGCTGACAGGTGATTCATTTTTAAAATCCACATTAATATATATTTGTGTCCGCTGGGTGACATAAAGCTTCACATCAAGCAGATAGAAGACAAAAACTGATTACTTAAAGAGTTAATATGTTAGTAAAGGTGCTTTAGTTGCTCTGATTTGGTCTCCACCACCTTCTAAGAAAATGATCCGACTCTTTATTTGCCAGTTTGTTGAAGATAACGTGTAAATCTAACAGCTTTGGTGCTGTTTAAAGGTAAATTTGTCTGCTAGGCTGACCACCATCTCTCTAAAATCTACTTATTGTTAAGTTATGAACATTTTGGGAACATTTTCTATAATATTTGGGGTATTTTTACACTTAGTTTTTCTGTGGCAATACTCACTAAAGTCGGAAAGTTTGTGAGGAAAAAAGAAAAGTTGGCAATGCTACTTGAGTAGAACGTAATCTCAAAAATATTCAATGCTTCCTCCTTCCCTCCCTACCTCCCTTCCTTCCTTCTTTCCTTCCTCCTTTCCTTCTTCCTTCCTCCCTAACTCTTTTCCTTTCTCCCTCCCTCCCTCCCTTCCTCCCTCCCTCCTTCCTTTCCTTCTTCCTTCCTCCCTAACTCTTTTCCTTCCTCCCTCCCTTCCTTGCTTCCTTCCTCTCTCTTTTCCTTCCTCCCTCCTTTCTTCCTTCCTCCTTTCCTTCCTTCCTTCCTTCCATCCAAGTTTACGACCCACAGAAGGTCTTCATCAGGGTCATTGTGAGCGCTACACTAATGATGTGAGTGGGAGGCTTTCTCTCTGTAACTATTGATCACAAACAGGAAGGAAGGGAAAGGAAAGAAGAGGAAGAGATGAAGGGGAAGTAGAAAGGAGGATGGAAACATTAGAGCAGCTCGAGTTAAAGTGGACAGAAAACTCCTCATATGGGCTAAAGTCGGAAAGTTTGTGAGGAAAAAAGAAAAGTTGGCAATGCTACTTGAGTAGAACGTAATCTCAAAAATAGTCAATGCAACTGTCTTTCCAAAGGAAAAGAAGATCTATACACACTATAGGGTTTGTGTAAAAAGCTCCTCTAGTAGCTCTGATTTGGTCTCCACCACCTTCTAAGAAAATTACCTTTCTCTTTAGTCAGTTTGTTGAAGATAACATGTAAATATGCCAGGTTTCGTGTTGTTTAAAGGTGTATTTGTCTGCTTTTCATTGTGTTAAACTGGCCACCATTATTCTAAAACCTCCTTATTGCAAAGTTATAAACATTTTGGGAACATTTTCTGTACTATTTGGGATATTTTTGGGGGGATATTGACACTTTGTATTCTGTGGCAATACTCACTATATTCAGATTTTGATAGAGATAAAAAAAAAGATAAAAAAAAAGATTTAAAAAAAGATTAAAAAAAGATTAAAAAAAAGATTAAAAAAAGATTAAAAAAAAGATAAAAAAAGCTGCTCTAGTAGCTCTGATTTGGTCTCCACCATCTCCTGAGAACATTATGTGGCTCTTTATTTGCCAATTCGGGGAAAATAACCTTTAACCCTCCTGTTGTCCTCGAGTCAAGGAAAGATGGGAGGAAGGAAGGAAAGGAGGAAGGAAGGAAGGAAGGAAGGGAGGAAGAAGGAAGGAAGGGAGGAAGAAGGAAGGAAGGAAGGAAAGGAGGGAGCCAGGAAGGAAGGGAGGTAGAAGGAAGGAAGGAAGGGAGGAAGGAAGGAAGGGAGGAAGAAGGAAGGAAGGAAGGAAGGGAGGAAGAAGGAAGGAAGGAAGGACGGAAGGAAGGAAAGGAGGAAGGAAGGAAAGGAGGGAGGAAGGAAGGAAGAAGGAAGGAAAGGAGGGAGCCAGGAAGGAAAGGAGGGAGGAAGGAAGGAAGAAGGAAGGAAAGGAGGGAGCCAGGAAGGAAGGGAGGAAAAAGGAAGGAAGGAAAGGAGGGAGGAAGGAAGGAGGGAAGACGGAAAGAAAGGAGGGAGGAAGGGAGGAAGAAGGAAGGAAAGGAGGGAGCAAGGAAGGAAAGGAAGTAAAGAAGGAAAGAAGGAAGGAAAGGAGGGAAGGAAAGAAGAAACAGTCGGGGTCAATTTGACCCGGGACGACGACACAAAGGTTAAATCCAACACATTTGGTGCTGTTTGGTATTTTAGGGGATATTTATTCTTTATATTCTGAAGCAAAACTCACTATAGTCTGATTTTTGTGAATAAAAAAAGTTTCCAAGCTCATTTCATGGAGAGAACGTAGTCTCAAAAATATATAATTCAACACTCGTTCAAAAAAAAAGATGAAAAAATCCCAAAAGTTCACAGTGTAGGGTTTGTTAAAAATAAAACACCTGTGTTTCAACATGGCAAAGTTTAAAGTTTACGACCCACAGAAGGTCTTCATCAGGGTCACTGTGAGCGCTGTACTAATGATGTGAGTGGGAGGCTTTCTCTCTGTAACTATTGATCACAAACAGGAAGGAAAGGAAAGGAAAGAAGAGGAGGAAGAGATGAAGGGGAAGTAGAAAGGAGGATGGAACCCTTTTCCTTTCTCCCTCCCTTCTTCCTTCCTTCCTCCGTCCCTCCTTTCCTTCTTCCTTCCTCACTAACTCTTTTCCTTTCTCCCTCCCTCCTTCCCTTCCTCCCTCCCTCGCTTCCTTCTTTCTTTCCTTCCTCCTTCCCTCCCTCCCTCCCTTCCTTCCTTCTTTCCTTCCTCCTTTCCTTCTTCCTTCCTCCCTAACTCTTTTCCTTTCTCCCTCCCTCCCTCCCTTCCTCCCTCCCTCCTTCCTTTCCTTCTTCCTTCCTCCCTAACTCTTTTCCTTCCTCCCTCCCTTCCTTGCTTCCTTCCTCTCTCTTTTCCTTCCTCCCTCCTTTCTTCCTTCCTCCTTTCCTTCCTTCCTTCCTTCCATCCAAGTTTACGACCCACAGAAGGTCTTCATCAGGGTCACTGTGAGCGCTACACTAATGATGTGAGTGGGAGGCTTTCTCTCTGTAACTATTGATCACAAACAGGAAGGAAGGAAAAGGAAAGAGAGGAGGAAGAGATGAAGGGGAAGTAGAAAGGAGGATGGAACCCTTTTCCTTTCTCCCTCCCTCCCTCCCTTCCTTCCTTCCTCCGTCCCTCCTTTCCTTCTTCCTTCCTCACTAACTCTTTTCCTTTCTCCCTCCCTCCTTCCCTTCCTCCCTCCCTCGCTTCCTTCCTTCTTTCCTTCCTCCTTCCCTCCCTCCCTCCCTCCCTCCCTTCCTTCTTTCCTTCCTCCTTTCCTTCTTCCTTCCTCCCTAACTCTTTTCCTTTCTCCCTCCCTCCCTCCCTTCCTCCCTCCCTCCTTCCTTTCCTTCTTCCTTCCTCCCTAACTCTTTTCCTTCCTTCCCTCCCTCCCTTCCTTCCTTCTTTCCTTCCTCCTTTCCTTCTTCCTTCCTCCCTAACTCTTTTCCTTTCTCCCTCCCTCCCTCCCTTCCTCCCTCCCTCCTTCCTCCCTCCCTCCTTCCTTTCCTTCTTCCTTCCTCCCTAACTCTTTTCCTTCCTCCCTCCCTTCCTTGCTTCCTTCCTCTCTCTTTTCCTTCCTCCCTCCTTTCTTCCTTCCTCCTTTCCTTCCTTCCTTCCTTCCATCCAAGTTTACGACCCACAGAAGGTCTTCATCAGGGTCATTGTGAGCGCTACACTAATGATGTGAGTGGGAGGCTTTCTCTCTGTAACTATTGATCACAAACAGGAAGGAAGGGAAAGGAAAGAAAAGGAAAGAGATGAAGGGGAAGTAGAGAGGAGGATGGAAACATTAGAGCAGCTCGAGTTAAAGTGGACAGAAAACTCCTCATATGGGCCAAAGTGACACATCGATAAATCTGGTCTTTAATTCAACCCTCAACTATAAACATATGAGTAGAAAAACAATTATTCTATGAGCCAAAATCCTTAGAAAGTAGAATATCAAATTTAGGGTCAATAAGAAAAACTAATGCATGTTTTAATGTCGTCATGGCCCTAAAAAAGGAGGAAATACCATTTTCTTGGTGTGACCTACAAAGGGATTGTATTGATGATTACA
>NW_026518726.1:0-17579 GCF_027409825.1 Scomber japonicus | reverse complement strand
CAAATATCACTATATTTTTGACCAAATAGCTCAATGATTCAATATCACAGCAATATTCTAGGGATCACTATTGGTGTTTTCTCAAAATATTCATTAGTAATTTGGATATAATGTGGATAAAAGCAAATGATGGAACAGCTAGAACGGGCTAAAAAGTTCACACAATTACATCATTTTAAAACCAGGAAAAGACAACACTACTGCTTTATCACGATATTACGATAATATCCAAATTCTAAGACGATATAGTGTCATATCACTGTATCTGTACTAATAACCCTCCAGCATTGCCAGATGTGGTGTTGAATACAGTCTTTCACATAACGTAGGTGTATGAACGGTAAAGTTTACTTTGTTTTACCATTGTCACGTTACAATTATTAATCTTACATAGCGACTGTCACTCGCTCCCTCTCCCTTCCTCCTCTCTTTTCCTCTTACCTGCAGGTGATCCTCATGAGCTGATTAGTGGGTGAACCTGGCAAGCACCGGATCTCTCTCTCTCTCTCTCCTCTCTCTCCTCTCTCTCTCTCCTCTCCTCTCTCTCTCTCCTCTCTCTCTCTCTCTCTCTCTCTCTCCTCTCTCTCTCTCTCTCTCTCTCTCTCCTCTCTCTCTCTCTCTCTCTCTCTCTCTCGTGTTTTCCTTTTATTGCTTTTTGGTTCTTTTTTGAGGATGGAGTGAAGGAGCACATCGACTATCTAGTTTTTGAAGACGGAGCTTACTCTGCAGATGCTGCTCTGTTACCGCTTAATACAATTTACCCCCCACTCTCTCTCTCTCTCTCTCTCTCTCTCTCTCTCTCTCTGTCTCTGTCTCTGTCTCCCCTCTCTCTCTCTCTCTCTCTCCCCCCCCTCTCTCTCTGTCTCTCTCTCTCTCTCTCTCTCTCTCTCTCTCTCTCTCTCTCTCTCTCTCTCTCTCTCTCTCTCTCTCTCTCTCTCTCTCTCTCTCTCTCTCTCCTCTCTCTCTCTCTCTCTCTCCTCTCTCTCTCTCTCTCTCTCTCTCTCTCTCTCTCTCTCTCTCTCTCTCGTGTTTTCCTTTTATTGCTTTTTGGTTCTTTTTGAGGATGGAGGACTTGGTAGTTCAGTTTTCGCGAGCTTGTTTCTGGCTCTTGTTTCGTTCAGGTTTTTGCATTTTTCCTTTCATATTAGAGGAGAGAAGTACTGGGTCCTATGGCCCGCTGCTGGACTGGCCCATGGGCTTCCTCTTTTTTTTCTTTCTTTTTGGCCAGGCCTCCTGACTCAGAGTTTTATTTTATTTCTTTTGTATTGTTTTCCAATAAAACAAATTGGCAAATGTGAGTTCAGGTGTCTTATATGTCGATCATCAGTTAAACAGTTTTTAAGTTTTGGTGGCCGTAAAAGTGATGAAAATGAAAAACAGTAGTAAAATTAAATAGCATCTTTTCTTTCACTCGCTTCCAAAACAAACACGTTAGACAGATCAAGATCTTAATGACACGAGGCAGTGATGTCCACGAAAAGAGCAGTCTTCATTTCAGGAAAACACTACCGCTTTTGTCCACAGAGGGCGCCAAAACTAACACAAAATGAAAGTTTGCTCAGACTTAAAGTAAATACTAATTTTGTTGTATTTACATGAATTTGGCTGCATGTGTTTATCGGCAGAACAGTAATAATAATTATGATCATCTTCTATAGTATTAAAATAAATATGAGGAGTATAAAACTCATGTTTGCCTCTCCTCTCTCTTTACACTCACAGTCCTTCTGATTCAAGGTGGATGTTTGTTGAGATATACATGTAACTTAATTGAAGCCGTGATTACAATTAATAAACAGTAAATCATTTTAAATATAATAAATATTTGTTGTTTGGATGAATATTAAATTACAAGGGGGCATCAAGGCACTCCAGTCGGTGAGCAAAGAAGAAATTGTGAGCCATCTTTGATTCAACATGGTTTGTATTGATTTTTTACAGAAATCATCCCTCGTTAATCGGTTTAACTTTGTTTTTTTCTTTGTTGTAATTTATACCCACTTGATATTGATATTTTTCCACCTGAATAATCACTAAGAAAACTTTTTATTTTATCTTTAATTCAAGACTATGATCACTTCAGTCTGTACACACCTGCAGAGTGACGATTCCTATATATCTGATACTTTGTGCCGGTAAGAAAAAGTTGCTGAATTGATTCCTTTCAAAATAAAAGTTACATTTAAAGATGTCCGTCACACTGTGTCAGAGGTGGACGGCACTGACTGACTGTTTGTACCTGGTATACTAACAAACTAATATACTGATGTAAGCCTTGTACATATAACTGTGCACGTTTGACAGAGGTTAGTGTGCTACATGTTATTCCTACGGAGTGGTCTGAAGTGAAGGGACAGGTAAAGGCTAAACCGTGTTTTAGTCTCGACAGTAGGGGGTTCTTCAGTGGGAGCAGGTTAGTGGTTAGTGTGTTACACCGCGATTTCATCTCCCAGACAGTCGGGAGTTCCTTGTTTGTTGAGAACATTTAGCAGCCTCAGCGTTTCCTCGTCTGTCCCCCAACCAAAGATTTCCATATCCTCGTCCTCGTCCTCCTCCTCCTCATCCTCCCCCTCGTCATCGCTGTCGTCTGTGTTCGACTCGTACTCTGAGGCGATGCCTGACTCGCGAAACCTGGCAAAGTCCAAGCAGCTCAGAGATTTCACATCGTGGGCCAAAAACGGTGTCGTCGTGCTATCGGACACTTCTTGAATTTTGCTCTCTGGGCTATTGGGCTTGAGCGGAGGAGGAGGCGAGGGGAGTCGAGGCGGCGGAGGCCCCGGGGGTCCAGGGAGGAAACGGAAACACTCCAGTTTGAGAAGACACTGGTCCCTACCTAGCGGGCTTCCCAGAGTCCCGTTGGAAGATGAGAAGACGTTGCTGGTCCCGTCGCTGGCGCCAAGCTGGGGCAGGTTCAGGGTGGACACCTCAGGTTTAGGCGTGGTGGGGTCACAGATCACCGAGGGAACCGTGGAGCGGAAAGTGATCTCCAACAAACTGTCCTGGGATCCCACTGGAGAAAAAAAAGAGGTAAAAAGGTTTAAAAGATGGAAAGTAAAGGAGAGAGACAATGGAAAAAAGAGAGTTCTATTTTCTAACTTTTATTTATTTGCGTCCTCCTCTACTGCTTCACAACGTCACGGTACCTTGATTTAAATTCCTCCACTATCATCCCAGCTGTTGGACTGAGAGGAAGAGTAATGTACGTTATATGTGATATAGGTATCTGTGAATTGTGGGGGAGCAGATTACTGCTCCTTGAGAAATTCTCACCAAATCAATCACTCAGTTAGCAATAAATCAATGCATTTTTGTATTGGGTGAGCAAAAAGAAAAAAAAAACATATTTCAAAGCATTTCATCATCATCAGGGCTGCTCAGTGAAGCACGTTTTGCTTCCTTCTTTATGGGCACCGAGTGCAGACCTGGAGCTCAAATACTGAGAGAAAGATACATTAAAGGAATACTTCATCTTTTCTGTATCAAATACTCAGTGAAGAAATGTGGCTCTGAAAAGTTTGGAGCTTGATCCTTCATGAAGGACAGCAGCAGCAGCAGCAGCAGTATTTGTCTTGCATTCACATCAGTTACATTAAATTTGAATAAAAAGCACTCCTCCTTCACCACAGTCCACTTCTCTGCTATTGATCGCTTTGTTTCATAGGTTTGAAAAACTCCAAAACTTTCGCAAAGTATATTCATCAATTTATTGGTGAAGTTTGGAACATTTGGATCAATAGCGAGGAGTGTTTAAATGGTCCGATAGAGTGAAAGCTAAAAACTTTTCAGAGCCAACAGGAGGTGAGTAGGCATGGGCTGGATACCGGAAGAATGTCCCTACGTGGCAGCGCGAGGAGGCAAAACATCCAATATGATAGTGAGCAAGTCTCCAAAAAATGTTGAGATTCAGTTTTAAGCTCCTGCCTGCATTTATTTATATTTATCTTAGAAGTGTTTTTACTAGGGCTGTCAGCGTTAACGCGTTAATCGCAATTACATTAATGCAATCCATAACACGTTTTTTTTTTTAATCGCATTTTAATGTTGCAAGCCTTTTTGTCCCTTCTACTCCCCCGTAGACGGCTCCTCTAGCTGTAGCGCTATGCTTTGAAGTGGCCTCCTGCAGTAAACCTACCGCGCTGATGGAAAGTAAGAGAGCTACTGGACTTTTGAACGGCTTGTTTAACTTTAAAACACTTCCAGACGCTTCAGTTGACAAGTCAAAAGTAAAATGCAACCTGTGTTAAACAGAGTTTAACTACCACCGGAGTACGTGGAGTTTGAGTTAGCACCTCCACGCTAAACATCCAGGTGCAGCCAAGCCAGCCTCAGCTCCACCAAAGGACCATTTTGGAGTGTGGGAGTCGCAGCAGAGCCGTGATTGATTCCCAGTTAAGACACTCTGGTAAGAAATGCTTTACATTATGGGCTTAAAACTGCCTTCAAATGTAAAATAACAGGAATTCTGAGATTAATCTCGATTAAAAAAATTAATCGTTTGACAGCCCTAGTTTTTACTTTTTTTTTAAATTATTTATGTTCTGATCTTGAGCCACAGGTAAAGTCATTTTGTGTTGTTTTTTTCACAAAAAATAATTCATTAATGTTGTGACTTGAGCTGCAGGTTTAGCCTCAGTTAAAGGACTGCATTAAGGACTGCACTTATTTTTTTTTTTTTAAATATTTTTTATTTAGAAAGAATTCAGTTATTTTTTATTTTAAATACATATCTACTCATGTTCGATCATGTTCTATATATGTTTTTAAAAAAAAGACTGTTCAATGGTCTGTATTTAAATTTTGGTTTTAAATACAGACATTTCAAAATATCACATTTTATAGCCGTAATCATAATACCGTGAAACCGTGATATTTTTAGCTAAGGTTATCATACCGTCAGAATCTCATACCGGCCCATGCCTAGAGGCGAGTATGTGATGCTCAAAAGAAGAAGAAAAACTAAATCAGTGAAGTATTCTTTAAAAGCTTTTCTACTGATTGTGCATTGAACTGGACTGAGAGCTTCTGCATGGAGTTCAAACTTCTTTTCATCTATAAAAGGCGGACAATAATGTTTCATGCTGTGAAAAAGGCTGTGAAATAGAGCTTTCTCATGAGGGACACTTTGACTTGTGATAGCAGGAAAAGGAGAGGTGTAACTGATAACATTAGTGATGGCTTTGCAAGAAATGTTGGATGCAGCAGATACTAATGTTATCAGTTTCAATGTCTCTTGAGAAAGGTTTTATTGTTGGAAATATTTTAAAAGAAGGTAGCCATTTTTTTATTTCAGATTCATTTGAGATGTACTTTGAATTCAAGAGAAGTATTCCCGACCTTGAGCAGAACGAGGTGCATATTAAAATTAAAATGTCCAACGTTTCCGAGGCGGCAATCAGACTGTATTTCTTCCCCGCTGAATTTCTGAAAATGTCGGCTGATAAGATAAAAGATTGTTTCCCGCAGGGTGACAATTGGAGGGCCGGCCGGACCGCGATGGAGCCGAGAAGATTGCTCGTCTGAATGGTGATGAACAAGGCTTAAAAATAAACGAGGCTGCGAGAGTAGAGAGAGAGACAGAGGGAAGCGGAGGACGCAGGAGGGGGGTCGTAGACGAGAGAACGGAGACGGAGCATGTGTGTGTGTGGAGCGTGATAAACAGAGAGACGGCATAAAGTCACACTGGTACTCAGACGCTTTAATGTAGGGACTTCCATTTAGAGGCCCGTCTAGGTCTGCAGTGCTGAATGTCTCTCAGCTCCTCGTACGGATGTGTGTGTAACTGCTTCTGTCATTTCCATCTTTCTCTCCTCATCTCATCTAATTGTCATTTTTTACATTTTTTAACCCTCCTGTTGTGCTCAGGTCAAGGAAGGAAGGAAGGAAGGAGGAAAAGAGGAAGGAAGTAAGGAGAGGAAAGAAGGAATGAGGAAGGAAGGAAGGAGACAAGGAAGGAAGTGAGGAACAGTCAAAAGAGATGGGGTCAATTTGACCCGGGAGCACAACAGGACGGTTAAATTGTTTTTTTTACCCCCAGGCACCCTGTGGGCAGTGTTGTGCATGAACGCGTTCATTGAACGAAAGTTCATGAACTCGTTCATAATTTTGGTGAACTTGAACGAACGAACGGTATTTCTGCCTGATGAACGATACTATGAACGCGTTCATTCTGGTGTCTGTGAACGTCACGTTTTAATTTCGTTCAATAAGGTTCAGGCAAAAAACACACCGCACTAAAGTGTTGCCCAACCGTTGCGTGTGCTTCTTTGTCTGTGCCAGATTCTAACAAGTGCGAGAGCGCCACAGTTGAGTAGAGCTCAACTTGAGTGGATCTGGCAACCAAAGGCAACGGCAGCCAGTGTCGCACTGACGTCATCAAAACAAAACAAAAAACAGCATGGAGGCGACAGCAGCATGTGGACATAAGGAGGTATCATATAATTATCTTAGCGATTTTTATGAGAAAATCGACAAGGAAGGGAACAATCTAACGGATGAAATCTGACACATAGTTTCAGTGTTAAACTAATGAAATAATTGCTGGCTGTGGCAACAATTTTAAAAGAGTATAGTTCGCAACGTGTTGAAAAAAAAGAACTGAACTAGTTCATTTTTTGGAGCTGTGAACTTAGTTCATAATTTGGAATTATGAACTATGAACTGAACTAGTTCATGTAGAACGTGAACTTTCCCAACACTGCCTGTGGGATAACCCCTTACAGACAAATCAATCAAAGTTGCTTCAAAATTGTTTCCTAAAGAGGTTTTCTCAGGGATTCTGCGTTTATTGAACATCTGTTATCGGTTAAACTAAGGACAGGTTTAATATGTCATGTCTCTCTAACACTGTACAACTCTGTGTATTATTCTTTTATTTTTCTATCCATGCATTTTTTCTTTTTATAATCACTTTGTTCTATGCCATTTTCTTTAATCACTTTGATTTGAGGCATAAACATCAGTGGACCTTGAGAGTTGGTCTTATGTAACAAGTACATTGTGTTTTATGGAGTGTGTGATTAAACAAACAGGAAAGCCTTTTATAGTATCACACACTGTAATTCATTGTTGTTTGTTACATTGTTAGTATGATATCTACAGTACAAAAGCTTTTTACTAATAATTATCCCATGGGACAAGAAGGAAAGTTTTCTTTTTCATGTGAATCCAGGAGTTTTGAGCAACTTTTTTGTTACTGTAAGCACTAAATGTATCACATAAAAAGGATCTGATACATGCATCCCATTATTGTTTATCAGGGAGTTTATTTAATTCAGATCTTGGCCACAGTTTCAATAGCTGAAATTACATTTTTAGATTGTTTATAGCCTCTTTGAAGATGTATGTGCCCTCTGTGTGCCTCTATTTCTCTGCATTATGCTAAGATTGTACAAATATATTTATATACTGTATATATGGTACAAAAGAAGAAATACAAAAGGAAAATACAATTTCAAGTGAAGGATTCAACTTTTGATAGTTTGAATAAATGTTTACTTCCACAATCAGATTGCCACTGAAAAAGTTAATAGAAGGAAGAGATGAACAGGTTGAGGAGAGGCTGTTATTCTGTAGGTCACAAACTTCACATTAAAAAGTCTTCCACGGCTGGCGCGCAGGTGGTCGAGTGGTTAGAGCGCATGCCATATACGCAGCCGACCCCGGTTCGAATCCCGATCGGAGGTCCTTTGCTGCATGTCACACCCCCCTGTCACTCCCATGTTTCCTGTCCGTCTACTGTTAAATAAAGGCGTCTATGCCAACAAAATCTTAAAAAAAAAAAAAAGTCTTCCACGGCTTTGCGTTCTGCCAAAAGTGTCCCATAAATGTGTGAGTGTGAGAAGCATTCATTCATTCACAGCCACTCACTTGAGTTTGGTCCAGACATCCTAGTCTCCAGCTCCTGGATCTGTTTAACCAGCAGGGAGATGTGCTGCAGCAGGTCTTTGTTCTGCAGGAGCAGCTGGTGGACTCGAGCCTGGGCCTCCAGCCGAGCCGTGGCCTCCGCACTCAGCTGGTCCTTCAACAAGTGAACCTACACAGGAAAAAGGGAGGAGGGTCAAGAGATAGATGGAGAGATGGAGAGATGGAGAGAGGGAGAGAAACAGATGCTCAGTTTCAGAGACTACTATACTTTAGGTGTGTCTAAATATACTCAAATTGACCTTCCTTCCCTCCTTCCTTCTTTCCTCCCTTCCTCTTCTCCTTCCTCCTTCCTTCTTTCCTCCCTTCCTTCCTTCTTCCTCACTCCTTTCCTTCCTTCCTCGCTCCTTTCCTTCCTTCCTCCCTCCCTCCTTTCTTTCCTTCTTCCTCCCTTCCTCCTTCCCTCCCTTGCTCTTTTCCTTCGTCCTTCCCTCCTTCCTTCTCTCCTGCGTTACTCTTTTCCTTCCTCCTTCCTTCTTTCCCCCCTTTCCTTTCTTCCTCCCTCCTTTCCTTCCTTCTTCCTCCTTCTCTTCCTTCTTCCTCCCTCCTGTCCTTCCTTCCTTCCTTTCTTCCTCCCTCCTTTCCTTCCTTCCTTCCTTCTTCCTCCTTCCTTCCTTCCTTCCTTCCTTCCTTCCTTCGAGGAGGGTTAAACACTTTTCCTACATGATAAACCTTCGGAAATATCGTATACAGTGAGCAGGACATTCATATTTCTTATGTGTCATCATTTTGAGCCAACACTAACTAAGCTGTACTTCTGTTGCACATCTTTTTATATTTGTGGAGCTTTGCAGGTCAGGATATTGAGCAAAAAGTAGTTCAAGTGCTTGTGATGGTACATTATTAATTGAAGTATTGGACACTACATCAGAGTTTCCTTCAGAGTTTTTTACAGGAGATGGACTGCTTCGCCTCAAATGGACTGCCTCCCCTAATTAAAAATCACTACATTCATTTTAGTATAATCGTGTTTTTATTGAGCTGTTTGGTTCATATACAGATAACAATGAATCAGTCGTTGCTCCGTTTAACAATTTAAAAAGCCGGCAGATGTGTTTCTCAAGTATCCACCTGACCTTCAGTTTCATAAGTGAGCAGATCAGAAGGAAGAGTAATAACAAAATAAACTGAGAGGAAAATAATGAGGAAAATGCAAGAGTCTGTCAAACTACTGTACCGCACATTTTCACTCATCCACATTCTTTCATGTTTGCAGGATATTGCTCTACAAAGGTGCAAAATGTAGATTGTGTTATAACCTCAAGCTCCAAAGTAAATAATGAGGGATGTTTCAGTTTTAAACAGGAGGAAGTTACAGGAAGTCACACAGATACTTTTTAAGCCTCCTGTTGTCCTCGAGTCAAGGAAGGAAGGGAGGAAGAAGGAAAGGAAGGAAGGAAAGAAGGAAGGAAAGGGAGGAGGAAGGAAGGGAGGAAGAAGGAAAGGAAGGAAAGAAAGGAGGAAGGGAGGAAGAAGGAAGGAAAGGAGGGAGGAAAGAAGGGAAGGAAGGAAGGAAAGAAGGGATGAAGGAAGGAAGGGAGGAAGAAGGAAGGAAAGGAGGGAGGAAAGGAAGGAGGAAAGAAGGGAAGGAAGAAGGAAGGAAGGGAGGAAGAAGGAAGGAAAGGAGGAAGGAAAGGGAGGAGGAAGGAAGGGAGGAAGAAGGAAGGGAGGAAGAAGGAAGGAAAGGAGGAAGGAAAGGGAGGAGGAAGAAGGAAGGAAAGGAGGGAGGAAAGGAAGGAAAGAAAGGAGGAAGGAAGGGAGGAAGAAGGAAGGGAGGAAGAAGGAAGGAAAGGAGGGAGGAAAGGAAGGAAAGAAAGGAGGAAGGAAGGGAGGAAGAAGGAAGGAAAGGAGGGAGGAAAGAAGGGAAGGAAGGAAAGAAAGAAGGGATGAAGGAAGGAAGGGAGGAAGAAGGAAGGAAAGGAGGGGGTGAGGAAGGAAAGGAGGAAGGAAGAAGAAAGGAAAGGAGGGAGGAAGAAAGGGATCAAAGGAAAGGAGGGAGGAAGAAAGGGATCAAAGGAAAGAAGGAAGGACGGAGGAAAGAAGGAAGGAGGGAGACAGGAAAAGAGGAAGGGAGCAAGGAAGGAAAGAAAGACAGACAGAGGAAAGAGGGACGGGAGGAAGGAAAGGAAGGAAGGAAGGAAAGAAAGAGAGAAGGAGGGAAGGAGGAAGGACAGACGGAAGGAAGGAAGGAAGGGAGGAAAGAAGGAACAGTCAAAACAGATGTGGAGGACGACAGGAAGGTTAAAGGATGGAGCAGCTACTTTTCATATATGTTATGTGAGGTTTTTATTTTTTTTAAGGTAATGAGGGAAAAGGAAATAAATAGTTTCTGAGCTGAAGTGGAAAGTCGCTGCTGAGATCACAAATGAGAGAAACATCTGCAGATTTCTTATGATTATAAAATTAAACATGAACTTTTTTTTAGGAGGAAAAGGGGGTAAAAGTGCAATTGAACCCAAAGTCATATGTTTTAATGAGTGAGAGCTATTGTTTAGACCTTCACGGAAGTAATTAAATCAATCACGAGATGAGATGCTTCGGGATCTGGCTGACTCAGCTCCACAGATGGCAGTGACGGATCAATCACACTGTATTCTTACTGTGCGGTAATTCATCAAAAAAAAAAAAGACAAAGAAAAAAAACAAAAACGGAATAAAAAACCTTCAGAGTGTTTTTCCAGTCGGAGACAAAACAGATCAATCAGAGACGATCCGGTGGAGATGTGCGAGGAAAGACTCATCACACAAACACAGAGCTGTTGATAATGTGAGGGAAATTACACAGACTGCTAATATCTTTATTACACATGGTTGAATTGTGACTGTGAGTGTAATCATTATTCATTTTCACTCTGTGTGATCACTCTGAATCTAATCACGTGACATTTAACCAGGCGGGGAGTTCTGGTCCTCTGAAATGAAGCCAACGCTGAAGTAACTTAGAGCTGCATTCTATCAAAAGGCCACCAGGGGGCGACCGTCTCTATACAAGTCAATGGAGAATTCACCAACTTCTCACTTGATTTCTAACCTCAGTAAACGTTTTCAAAATGTGTTTATGGTCTCAATCGCTAGTTTAAAGCCTTCTTCAATGCAGTATGATGTTCATTTGGGACATTTTGGCCTCCCTGATTTTATATTTGACGATAAAGCAGGGTATGCATTAGGGCGTGGCTACGTCCTGATTGACAGGTTGATTGACCAATGTCCTCGGTATTTGGTATGTGTAGTGTATAATTTGTGATATTAATGTTGAATATTATTATTAACATGGATGTAATTATTGTAATGTTGCAAGCTGTATAAATAAATAAAAAAGTTGATTGCCAGCAGATAAAAGAGTAAACGTAAAAAAAGGATTCAATAAAACATTTTCATCAAAGTGGTGGTGACATTAAAACTGCAAAGCTTGCGGTAATTGGCGAAAATTGACATACAGCATTGAGTTTAAAAAGGGCCAAGACTAAAATGTTTTGTCCCAGAAGAGGCGAGACTGCTACAGTACCTTAGAAGAGAACAAAACCAGATAAGGATGTTTGAGTTCCCAGGTATAAAAGGTGAGAACTGTTTAAGCATAATAGGAACTCATTTTATTTTGTGTACCAAGTTCTGAGCATTACTATGAAGTTTAGAGACTCTGTGATTTAGACTGACTCATAATGGGTCTGGACACCATAAATTCCCAATCAGTCAATAATAAATGTTTGATGAATCCTTAATGAAGCTGTCAGAGAATAAAAAGAGTGTAATCTATTTATTTATGGGACAAAAAGACATTCACAATCACTATTTTATGGTCCAGAATATGAAGAATACAACAACATGTTTCAATGGGTTTTTTTTTTTAATGTAATCAGCCACACACACACACACAAATGGATCAAAGTTTAATCTGAACACTATGTAAGGGTTCATTGAATAATTGATTTGAGAGACATTTAGTTTGGCTTGTGGGTTAGATGCTACTCTGAGACCATTTATTGTTTCATGTGTGAGATCATTAAGTCATTTCTGGAAAATATAGACACAAAATATAGACTCTGTGTGTGCCATCATCTACTTTTGTTGTTGTGTACTGCATGAAACTAAACATATGTTGGGGGTCTTGCTTGTAGCTGCAACACCCAGTCATCAACACCAGTCAGGGACATTTTGTTATATATTAACCCTTTCTCTCGCTTCCTATGTGTGAGATGTCTAATAACAAAAAGAAACACATATGTTGACTCAATATTTAAATACTTGGTCTCTCTGTACATATGCAAACCCTCCAGTCCGGAGAAAACACCATATAATATTCTTCTATTATATTTTAATTGAAGGACCAGCAGAGCTCTATTGGCAGCTCTGATCCTCATGTAAACTTAATGCCACAGTCTGTCTGCTGTGGTCTGCAACATTAAAGCAGAGGCTCCATTTCCATTTAAGATTGAAAGGTTCAAACTTCAATTATACTTTGAATCATTTATAGAAGGGAAGAGAGAGGAGACAGGAAGCACACTGTTCACTCAGCGCACTTTGTAGCAGCAATGACACCCCATTTTTACTTCAAGGTACTCTCCAAATCAAATATTAGCAGCCTCACCTCTCACTCTTTTCAGCCTTCTCCTGTCCTTAGTGTGTTATTGCTTTTAACTATTATCAAAAAAGGAGAAATTCTCAAGGTTTCAAATCACATTAAAGGTTGAGAACGAGTGCGGTGTGTTCACTGAGTTCACTCACTAATGATTTTCTGACAGGAGCGGTGGCGGTGGCGGTGGCTCTCCATAGTTTGAAGAAGCTTAACCCTGGAGTTTAATCATGGTTAAGCCGGACTTTAAATGTCAGCTGTAGGTGAAGAGGTTCTGAATGAAAGAGTGTAACTATACTTTCACTCAATGACACTGAACACTGCACACAGTCTTTTTCAGACAGCCTCTTTTCAGTAAACCATGTGTTTTTTTTTAAATGCAGCACTTATAAACAGCTTAATCAGTGCCAGAGTACGTCTGAACAGGAGCTTATAACATTTCCAGGAAAGCAGTCGGGATTACAGCACCTCATGTGGAGGTACAAGTCACTGAAACTGGTAATGACTCTCTGGTTTCTCATTTCAGCTCGATGTGGTAACTCTGAACCTGTTACCGTGGTAGCGTGGAGGCTGTTGACTTTTTGGCTGTTGACGTCAATGGTGACACACAACAAAGAGGGTAAAAAAAAAAAGAGAGGAAAAACTACCAAACAAGCCGTAAAAGTAGAGGGACAATATGCCAAGTACACTGAAAACACTCCAGGAAGTCCATTTTTTATATATTTGCTGTGGAGTTTAAATAGAAAGGGGTCAGATGAGATAAATTATGTTGTTATATTCTAGACAAAAGTGAAATAATATCCTCATGTTGGTACACCGTTTACCTCTTAAATATTTTAGGATACATTTTATTTTTTAATATCATTCAGAAAATGGTTTTAAAAACATGGCCATGATAATTTCCCAGAGCCTAGTAGCTTGTTTTGTCCGAGCAACAGCACAAAGCAGAGAGATGTCCAATTTATAACTGTATAAAAAAAGTGAAAAGCATCCAAATCCACACATCTCCTTTTTTATACTTGCCAAATGATGATGAAATAAAATGACTGTTTTGGCTAAAATTGCTCTCTAAACCTTTAAATCTGCATCTCTCCATGCTTTTGTAAACTGTTCAACAACTCGTCTACGGTCCACAGTCTCTCTTTTCTAATCTCAGCTTCTCTTTCTCTGCTTTTCTATGATATAACCTCATCATTCCCTTCATACTTACAATAATAAGAAGCCAAAAGGGCAGAAAGACACAAGATGGAGTCACAGCCTCTATCCTCCAGGCCTCAATGCCTTCTCCTCCTCCTCCTCCTCCACCTCCTCATCCTCCACCTCATCCTCCTCCACCTCATCCTCCTCCTCCTCATCCTCATCCATCTCATTCTCCTCCGCCTCATCCTCCACCTCCACCTCATCCCCCTCCTCCGCCTCATCCTCCTCCACCTCATCCTCCTCCACTTCCTCCTCATCCCCCTTCACTTCATCCTCCTCATCCTCCACCTCATCCTCATCCTCCTCCACCTCCACCTCCACCTCATCCTCCTCCACCTCATCCTCCTCCACCTCATCATCCTCACCCTCCTCCTCCTCCTCCGCCTCATCCTCATCCACCTCATCCCCCTTCACTTCATCCTCCTCATCCTCCACCTCATCCGCCTCATCCTCCTCTTCCACCTCATCCTCCTCCTCATCCTCACCCTCCTCATCCTCCTCCTCCTCCACCTCATCCTCATCATCCTCCTCCACCTCATTCTCCTCCTCATCCTTCTTCTCCTCCTCCTCATCATCCTCCTTTCACCTCCTCCACCTCATCCACCTCATCCCCCTCATCCTCACCCTCCACCTCATCCTCCTGCTCATCCACCACCTCCTCCTCCTCCTCCTCTCCTCCATCCACTCGCCAGACAGAAATACACAAGTCGGGGAAGACAGTAATTTACTTCCATTATCCCTTCACTTAGCAACAGAGGTGTGTCACAGTGTGTTTGGGGCCAGGCTGCCTACTCAGACCTCATTTGTAAAGACTGACACCCTGATGATGACTTCTGGTTGTGTAATTTACAGCTGACAGGGCCTTCCCCCCCACCCCCACCCCCCATCCGCCCCTTGGTCTCGAGCTATGAAAAGATTGGAGCTTGACTCAGACATCGACATATGCTGCCCTGCTGACAACTCTAATAGTGCATCAGCCACTCCTGCATGGTTTATACTGAGGCCTTGGGAGCAACTGGCACATTTGTCCTGAAGACGTCCATGTTAAATGTCTCACTGAGCTGCACTGACTCTGAATAATTCTGTGCAGAGGCAGTGAAGAAGGCAATACATGCAGAATAAGATTAACTTTTTTTTTGTTTTGTTTTAATAAAAAGTAAGACCTTGGCTTTATTGTGTTCTTCATGCAGCCACAAAAAGGTTCAATTTGGTTTTTATTCTGCAAATGACCAGTACCGGTTTCTGTGGAAACGGAGCTTGGTCCTGCAGATAAAATATAAAAAACGAAATGAAAAATTGATAAGATGAGAAATGATAAGGCTTAAATTATTACAGCGAGATCTCACTGGCTATTTCCATTCGCCCACTAGTATATATGTTTCTGTCTATGGTGACCTGAACTCATTTTCTGTCTACTGTCACACCTGAAAACACAAATAAACACACTGTCAAGAGTGCTTTTTGTTATTATTAATCACCGGTTTGTGGGAAGCCCTTACCTGAAATGATTATAATTCAACATTTTGATCCATAATTATACTAGTGTCACCGTCACTGTCTTTTAGGTCAGTGCAGACTATACTGGCAAATTATAATTTCCCTTTGCAAGGTTGTATTTATCTGAAAAAAGCATATTTCCTGATCCAGCTCAACTGACAAATAATTGGACCTGTGTTTGCAGAGTAACAATGAAGCTAAAGATATAAGATATAATATCATTATACAAATTGCTGAAGATAAAAATGGTACCACAGTTCAGGAGAGTCTGTGATATTTGATCATTTATAGGACAACCATCTATGATGCATCACACTGGCAGGGTGTGGGATTTAATCTAACTACTATTAACTAACTTTAAAGTATATTTATTTATTGTATTACTTGCATAACAGTTTTTAAAAGTGCATCAGCCTTATCCATTAATTAAGCTGAAAAACAGGACACTTCCAGTCTAAAAGGATACTCCTCATCTGAAATAATGTGTTGCAGTACTTTTGAACATATTACAGATTGCAACATATTACAATCCATTATATATTAATGACAGTATTATTTCTCCCATTGCTAGATTGCTGTGATGGTTGATTTTGATGTGAAAATGTCGCTCAATGCCCTGAAGACCCTCTTTGATGCTGCTTTATTACAAATTACATTTGTAACGTTGTCTAGTTCATTTTCTCCTTTGGGGTGTACATCAGTGCCGACAGATTGGTATGAAAATGAAACATAATTTCTTTCCTCTGCATCACAGATTTTTAGACCTAATAACTAGAGCTTCAATTTATGTAGTTACAATATAATCCGGTTGATAAAAATACATGATGGATGGAAAATTGGATTTATAATGGTAATAATACGCATGCTAACAAAAAAAAAAGAGAGGTCTCAGCTGAAATAAATGGAAAGATAAACACATCTAATGACGTCTAATCAAACACATCTAATCAAAATGTGTCAGATGACAAAGGAAGAAAGACCAGCCATCAGTTTAGAAACTCTGATATTGCTTTTCATAATGTAAAAGTGAAAAAAAGAGAAACCCTGACAGCCTTCTTGCTAAAAGTGGAACCGAGACAATGAGCCAATTAAAAAGGTGCAGCACTTGTGTTTCACTGTGGTGGTCCCCTGGTAGAAAACCTGCTGTTTCCTCCCCTCTTATCAGAGCCTCATGAAATTGAAGGAGCTTCAAGCGACTAAAATGACTCCTTAAAACTCTAATTAGGCTGCAACATCTCTCTGCCTTTTTTTTTTTTAACTGCTTTCTTTCTTCAAAACTCTTCCCTAGAGCAGAGTGGCACCCAAGGACAATTTTCATTTTCGCAACTAGTCCTCCTCTCACTCTCACAACAGTTTGACATTTCGCTACCCCCGGTTTCCTTCCATCTTTCAGCTCTTTTACAATGCTAATCCAATATCTTTTTATTATCTTTCCTCGGAGACGAGCGTTGTACACAATGAATGATGGTGGTCTTAACGGCGTGCGCTCCAAAGCTCGTCTGCTACACTGTCAGTTCGTGTTGGTTGAGGCGTCGTTTTTGTCTCTATTTCAATTTGGCACACGAGTCAGCACTTGGCACTCATATCGACCTGAATTGACAGCTCTGTGCAGCGAGTAAATGAAACAGAAGCACCCAAAAAGCATCATAAATGATACTGACTAATAAAATAAAACATGTTTAACACAGTTTGTAGTGTAAAAAGTAGTATTTAGTACTTTATTTGGTACTTTAAAGCTGTAAAAAAAGATGAAATTAAAGTTTTTAACTGCCACCACTCGCTGCTGTTTAATTATCAGCTGATCAGTTTCATGAGCCGCCGGTACGTCATTTAACGGTTTGTCCGTCCTTGTGAATACATAACAATCGGCCTATACCGGTATGGCCAAATGAAGCGCTGCCAATCTTTTTTAGGTAGCATTTTAGGTATGTTTATAGTCTATATTTTTAACAACGCTGCACCAAAGAATCACCCAAAGAATCACACTGAACGTTACTTTTAGCTTCTTTAGCGAGAGTATTATTTGACTCGTACATAAGTACACAAGCACATGAGTTTCAGACTATTCTTAAATTATGCTTATCATCAGTGGTGTGCGCAAGTGCAATGATAAGGAAACCATTAGAAATGTACTTACACTTGTAACGTGGGTGACATGGCAAGTGAGAGTGAAGTGCTTGATGAAATGAGAGAGAGAGAGAGAGAGAGGAGGGAGAGAGAGAGAGAGAGAGAGAGAGAGAGAGAGAGAGAGAGAGAGAGAGAGAGAGAGAGAGAGAGACAAAAGCCTGAGCAAAACAGAGAGTGAGGGGGAAAAGGATGGAGATGGAAATGGACAAATTGATGATGAAAAGAGAAAAAGGCACATGAAAGTGTAGGTGGTGGAACAAGAGAA
>NW_026518725.1:10000-17606 GCF_027409825.1 Scomber japonicus | reverse complement strand
AACGAAGGAAGGAAAGGAGGGAAGGAAGGAAGGAAGGAAAGGAGGGAAGGAATGAAGGAAGGCAGGAAAGGAGGAAGGATGGAAGGAGGGAAGGGAGGAGAGGAAAGGAAAGAAGGAAGGAGGGAGGAAGGGAGGAAAGGAGGAAAGGAGGAAGGAAGGAAGGAAGGAACAGAAGGAAGGAAAGGAGGGAAGGAAGGGAGGAAAGGAGGAAGGAGGGAAGGAGGAGAGGAAATGAAAAGAAGGGAGGGAGGAAAGGAAAGGAAAAGAAAGAAGGAGGGAGGGAAGGGTTCCTTCTTTCCTCCTCCCTCCCTCCCTCCTTCTTTCCTTCCTTCCTTCCTCCCTCCCTTCTTGTCTTCCTTCCTTCCTTCTTTCCTCCCTCCCTCCTACCTTCCTTCCTTCCTTCCTTCCCTCCTTCCTCCCTCCCTCCTTTCCTTCCTTCTTTCTCCCTTCCTTCCTCCTTTTTCCCTTCCTTCCGTGCCTCAATTGAATAGATGAAACTAACATAGATGTCATACTTCCATCATGTTTTCCATCGTTTGAGCTTTGACTGCTCCTCCTTTTTAATGACGTCATCTTTATTTTTTTTTTATTTTTTTTTTCTAACAGGGAAAACGGCTCTGAAGACGGAGCTTGCAGTTCTCTGATATGTATTGTCTCATGGCAGCTCACGTATACGTCGACTTATGGATGGATACCAGTGAGTGTTTCTCTTAAAGTGTCCCATAAACTTAACCTTCCTGTCGTCCTCCCGGGTCAAATTGGACCCTGTCTGTTTTTACTGTTCCTTCCATTCCTTCCCTCCTTTCCTTCCTTCCTTCCTTCCTTCCTTCCTTTCCTTTCCTTCCCTTCCTCCCTTTCTTCTGTCCTTCCCTCCTTCCTTCCTTTCCTTCCTTCCTTTCCTTTCCTTTCCTTCCTCCCTTCCTTCTGTCCTTCCTTCCTTTCCTTCCCTCCCTCTCTCCCTCCTACCTTCCTTCCCTCCTACCTTCCTTCCCTCCTACCTTCCTTCTCCTTCCTTCCTTCCTTCCTTCCCTCCTTCCCTCCCTCCTTCCTTCTTTCCTCCCTCTCTCCCTCCTACCTTCCTCTCTCCCTCCCTCCCTCCTTTCCTTCCTTCTTTCTCCCTTCCTTCTTTCCTCCCTCCCTCCCTCCCTCCTACCTTCCTTCCTCCCTCCTTTCCTTCCTTCTTTCTCCCTTCCTTCCTCCTTTCCTTCCTTCTTTTTCCCTTCCTTCCTCCTTTCCTTCCTTCTTTCCTCCCTCCATCCTTCCTTCCTTCCTTCCTCCCTCCCTCCCTCCTTTCCTTCCTCCCTTCCTCCCTCCCTCCCTCCTTTCCTTCCTTCTTCCTCCCGTCCTAACTTCCTTTTTTGTGTGTCTAGGGGATGAGAACATGGTGTGGCAGTGTTTGGGGCTCCTGCATGAAGGTTTGTCTCACAGCGCCTCCAACGCTCAGTTCAAGCTGCTGCTGCTGCTCCTCTACTGTCGCCTGGGAGCCTTCGAGCCCGTCGTCGACCTTTACTCCAGCTTAGACGCCAAACACGTGCAGCACGACACCATCGGGTCAGTATGAGGGTCGAGGAGGGAGGGGGGGGAAGCGGGGGGGGGGGGGGGGTTCATGTGGTTTATAGTCAAATTTAAAGGGTTAAAAATAAATGTGTGAATACTTAGAATATATTAGAGGATTATGGCAAAAATGTTGCTTCCTTCTTCCTCTCTTCCTTTCTCCCTCCTACCTTCCTTCCTTCCTTCTTTCCTCCTACCTTCCTTCCTCCCTTCCTTCTTTCCTTTCCTTTCCTTCCTTCCTCCTACTTTCTTTCCTTCCATCCTCCCTCCCTCCCTTCTTTCCTTATCTCCTCCCTTCCCTCTTTCCTTTCCTTCCTTCCTTCCATCCTCCCTCCCTCCCTTCTTTCTTTACCTCCTCCCTTCCCTCTTTCCTTTCCTTCCGTCCTCCCTCCCTCCCTTCTTTCCTTACCTCTTCCCTTCCCTCTTTCCTTTCCTTCCGTCCTCCCTTCCTCCCTTCTTTCCTTACCTCTTCCCTTCCTTCTTTCCTTCTTCCCTCCCTCCCTTCTTTCCTTTCCTCCCTTCCATCCTCCCTTCTTCCCTTCCTTCCTTAACTCGAGGACAACAGGAGGGTTTCTTTGTTTCTTTCTCTTTTCTTTCTTTCTTTCTTTCTTTCTCTCTTCCTTTTTCTTTCTTTCTTCCTCCTTTATATAAACACACAGTTACATCTAACCTGTATTAATCATATATCTCATTTTATTATTATATTTTTGTTATTTCCAGGTTTCTGTTAACGCGTTACGCTGAGTCGTTGGGTCAGTTCGCTGCAGCCTCCCAGTCCTGTAATTTCTCCCTCAGGTTTTTCCACTCTAACCAGAAAGATGTAAGTTTGAATCCCACTTTTTCATTTTTAATTCTGCCTCAAAATCTATCTCTTATACTCTTCCATCATCTTCCTCCATCTTCATTATTCCTCTTCTCGTCTTCTCCGCAGACCTCAGAGTACATCATCCAGGCGTATAAGTACGGAGCGTTTGAGAAAATCCCAGAGTTCATCGCTCTCAGGAACAGGTTGAACCAATCGCTGCACTTTGCCCAAGTCCGCACAGAGAGGATGCTGCTGGATCTGTTCCTCGAGGCCGATATGTGAGAATAAACACACACATTAAAATATATAAACACTGTGCTGTGGAGTTTAAACGTCTTCATTTGGGTGTTTTTATTGTTTTTGTTTTTGTTTTTTTAATTTGTGTTTCAGTGTGTTGAGTCTGGAGGAGAGTGTGAAGGCCATGTCTTTGTCTGCAGAGGAGGACGACATCCCCTGGGATAATATGAGGGACAACAGAGACCTTACTGTTTTTACCAGCTGGGACCCAAAAGAGAGGTACTTCCTTTCATACGCTGTGCATAAAGAAAAAGAAAAAGAGGCACATGTACTTTCTGTCAGCGGCGCCGACCTCTGGGAGAGAAATCTGCCTTTTTAAAAATGAAGTTGCACTGTTATTACAGTAATTACGGCAGCACAATCAAATCTGAATGAGTGCCTTTAGTCTACCGTAATTACTGTAGTAGCAGCCAAATCAAATCTGAATGAGTGTCTTTAGTTTACCGTAATTACTGTAGTAGCAGCACAATCAAATCTGAGCGAGGGCCTTTTAATATGAAGTATCCCAAATCAACCCCGTTCTCCTCTTCCTTTTCTTTCTCTCAGAAATCTAACTGAGGAGCATCGACGTCTCTCTCTGGAGGAGGAGACCGTCTGGCTGCGGATACGCTCCCTAACGCTCCGCCTCCTCGCCTCTTTGGCCACACTGGGACACACGCCGTCGCAGCAGAACTCCGAGGTCACCAACGAGAACGGCGTCGGCGACAAGACCTCGATCCTCGGCAGCCTGCTCGCTCAGCTCAACCAGTACCTGCAGGCGGCGGCTCAGATAGCAGAGAAACACACCCAGGTAGGTTTCACACACCGGTAGATACAGATTTACAGCTTGTTTGAATCATAGACTGTATAAAAGAAATGGACGTAACATCCGTGACGTCACCCATTGGTTTGTGGACTGCTGCTCAGAAGCCAATAGTTTGGAATCGAGGCAGCGCCATCTTGAAAATTCCAGGTGCATGCTGGGAAAAATAAAAACACGGATTCTACTTATATGGGCATGAGGCGGGGCCATGGGCAGGGCCATGGGCAGAGCCATGGGCGGGAAGGAAAGAAGGAAGGAAGGAAAGGAGAAAGGAAGGAAGGAAGGTAGGAGGGAGGGAGGGAGAAAGGAGCACAGGAATGGAGGAAGAAGGAAGGAAAGGAGGGAAGAAGGAAGGACGGAGAAAAGAAAGAAGGAAGGAAGAGTCAAAACAGACGGGGTCAATTTGACCCGGCAGGACGACACGAAGGTTAAATTTGACTGAGGAATGGAGGGAGAAGAGGAGGTTGCTATGGTTGCGAGGGCTGGATCTTGAGGACATTGGTCAATCAACCTGTCAATCAGGACGTAGCCACGCCCTAATGCATACCCTGCTTTATCGTCAAATATAAAATCAGGGAGGCCAAAATGTCCCAAATGAACATCATACTGCATTGAAGAAGGCTTTAAACTAGCGATTGAGACCATAAACACATTTTGAAAACGTTTACTGAGGTTAGAAATCAAGTGAGAAGTTGGTGAATTCTCCATTGACTTGTATAGAGACGGTCGCCCCCTGGTGGCCTTTTGATAGAATGCAGCTCTAAGTTACTTCCTGGTTGGCCTCATTTCAGAGGACCAGAACTCCCCGCCTGATCTGAATGAGATAAGAGGAGTTTATTGTTGTTAATTGTGTGTTGTGTTGTGTTGTAGTATCCATTCCTGGGTCCGCCCTCCACCCGTCTGGCCTCCGCTCTGTCCAGTGGCAGCTGTCAGTGTCAGGCTGCGGCTTTCCAGCTGGCTGTCCACCTGCAGGAGCTGGAGACCGTCGGACTCGGTAAGAAGAAGAAGATCAGCTGATGTGTCATCCTGCCGGGTCAAATTGACCCCGTCTGTTTTGACTGTTCCTTCCTTCCTTCCTCCCTTCCTCCCTTCCTTCTTTCCTCCGTCCTTCCTTCCTCCCTCCTTTCCTTCCTTCTACCTCCTTTCCTTCCTCCCTTCCTTCTTTCCTTCCTCCCTTTCTTTCTTTCCTTTCCTTCCTCCCTTCCTTTCTTCCTTCCTTCCTTCTTTCCTCCGTCCTTCCGTCCTTCCTCCCTTCCTTCCTTCTTTCCTCCGTCCTTCCTTTCCTTCCTCCCTTCCTTTCTTCCTTCCTTCCTTCCTTCTTTCCTCCGTCCTTCCTTCCTTCCTTCTTCCTCCTTTCCTTCCTTCTTTCCTTTCTTCCCTTCTTTCCTTCCTCCCTCCCTCCCTCTCTTCCTTCCTTCCTTCCTCCCTCCCTCCCTTCTTTCCTCCATCCTTCCTTCTTCCTCCATTCCTCTTCTCCTTTCTGCCTTCCTTCCTTCTTCCTCCTTTCCTTCCTTCTTCCTCCATTCCTCTTCTCCTTTCTCCCTCCCTCCCTTCCTTCCTTCTTCCTCCTTTCCTTCCTTCTTCCTCTATTCCTCTTCTCCTTTCTCCCTCCCTCCCTCCTACCTTCCTATATTTAATATTTATCATTATTTTGTGGTTACACCATTTGACATTTTCAGGAGCATTCAGTCTTACTTTCGTTAAAATATGGTTCAAATGACATAAAACCAACAAAAATACTAAATGTACATTTTTAACAAACCCGATGCTGCTTTTAATTGCTCATCTCTCCGACCCTTACTAACTGTTTCTTCTTCTTCTTCTTTTCTTTTTTTACCTTCCTTCCTTCTTAGACGAGTCCTCCGAGCTTCAAACACAGATCTGTAACGCTTTCAAATCATTAGTAGTTCAGCTTCAAGGTGAGTTTGCAGCATTAAAACAACAACAACTAAAGTTTATTCTGTTTTATCTTGTGTCTGTTTTTACTTCATAGTTTCTTTCTTTCTTTTTATTTCCACAGAAATTCTGAATAAAAGCAAAGGAGATTTATTGGACATGAAAGAAGGCAAATTAAAAACCTGGCCCTCCTTATTAGAAACCCTAGTCTTCTTTGTTGAGGTGAGAAAAATGAGTTTATATTTCCTGCCTGCACAGAATCAGACGTGATAAAAGTATAATATATTATTTATTATTATTATTATTATTATCTATACAGGCGGTGTGCATAGTCTTGTGGATGGCTAGTTACTGTGCGAAGATCCTCCGACCTCTCAAGACAAGTCTACAGAAGAAGAAGAAGAAGAAAAAGGACACAAACACAGCTCTGGTACAACTCCTCTTCTTTTTATATTTAATTTATCTTTTTATTTTATACATCTTGACGTTGTGATTAGGTATGTAAGAAATTATTAATATGGCAATTATTTAGTAAGTAAGTAAATCACCTCTATAGATTCAGGACAACCGTGGCTATAAGCTGGTGTGACTCAATTATGTCGTCATGCAGTGTAACCAAATTTAAAGCTATGAATCATTAGAAAAAAAGAAAAACTGTATAACGTAGCCAGTGCGAGCCTTTGAAGCACTTCCACGATTCACCAATGAGAGGCAGCAACATGGCGCAAGGCATGTAGGAAGAAGAAGGAGAAGAAGAAGAAGAAGAAGGAGAAGGAGAAGAAGAAGAAGAAGAAGAAGGAGAAGGAGAAGAAGAATCAACAAATCTGTAAATGCCCCGCTAATAAACGTTAGCCCCGCCCCCAGTCCGCTGATGTAATCGGTTCTTGCTTTAGACCAGCAAAGAGTTGGTGCTTGCTCTGGCTCCGGGCTGGGGCTTTGGTGGTGGAAAAGCAAAGAACCGGTGCTTAGTCAGGCTCTGGCTCCGAACCAGCACCAGCTCCAGCTCGGTGGAAAAGGGGTATTTTACATCCCTGATATAGTGTAGCTTTATGTATATGTTCTAATGATGCTGATGTTGCTCTGTGTGTCTTGCAGCCAGCGGTGATGTGTGGCTTCCAGGAGCTGACGGGGGGCTTGCAGGACCTGCTTACCCAGGCTGTGGAGCATATAAAGGAGCAAGAGACCGGCATCGCGGCCCTAAAGCTGGCCACTTTAACTTTGGAAGGAAACACAGAGGTTAGTGTTCAGAAACAAGCACACTTTCTCTCTTATTCACAGGGTTTCTACTGGGTCTTAAAAAGTCTGAAATAGTAGCAGCACAATCAAATCTGAATGAGTGCCTTTAGTCTACCGTAATTACTGTAGTAGCAGCACAATCAAATCTGAATGAGTACCTTTAGCCTACCGTAATTACTGTAGTAGCAGCACGATCAAATCTGAATGAGTACCTTTAGTCTACCGTAATTACTGTAGTAGCAGCTCAATCAAATCTGAACGAGCGCCTTTAGTCTACCGTAATTACTGTAGTAGCAGCACAATCGGCTTTAGTCTACCGTAATTACTGTAGTAGCAGCACAATCAAATCTGAATGAGTGCCTTTAGTCTACCGTAATTACTGTAGTAGCAGCTCAATCAAATCTGAACGAGCGCCTTTAGTCTACCGTAATTACTGTAGTAGCAGCACAATCGGCTTTAGTCTACCGTAATTACTGTAGTAACAGCGCAATCATATCTGAACGAGTGCCTTTAGCCTACCATAATTACTGTAGTAGCAGCTCAATCAAATTTGAACGAGCGCCTTTAGTCTACTGTAATTACTGTAGTAGCAGCAAAGTTAAATCTGACCGAGTGCCTTTAGTCTACCGTAATTACTGTAGTAGCAGCAAAGTTAAATCTGAACGAGTGCCTTTAGTCTACCGTAATTACTGTGGTAGCGGCACGATCAAATCCGAACGAGTGCCTTTAGTCTACCGTAATTACTGTAGTAGCAGCGCAATCAAATCCGAACGAGTGCCTTTAGTCTACCGTAATTACTGTAGTAGCGGCGCAATCAAATCCGAACGAGTGCCTTTAGTCTACCGTAATTACTGTAGTAGCGGCGCAATCAAATCCGAACGAGTGCCTTTAGTCTACCGTAATTACTGTAGTAGCGGCACGATCAAATCTAAACAAGTGCCTTTAGTCTACCGTAATTACTGTAGTAGCAGCACAATCAAATCTGAACGAGTGCCTTTAGTCTAACGTAATTACTG
>NW_026518725.1:0-7500 GCF_027409825.1 Scomber japonicus | reverse complement strand
ATTATTATTATTATTATATAAAGAGCAAAAAGTTGGGATGAGTTGAAATAACCAGGACGACTCTCTTCTCTTTTTTTTTTTTTTTCTTTTTTTGGGTCAAACTAGTAAAAAAAAAAAAAAAAAAGAATTGCTCGTTAAACAAAATCTGATATTTAATGATTTAATAGGTTTTTTTTATTCTTCTCTAATCATCCACATTTCTTCTGACGCTGCAGCTTTTTTCTTTTTTTAATCTGTTAATTCAAGTTTCACACAGAGACAAATCATGATCCAGACTTCTCCATCTATATTTATATTTATATAATACACACATATATATATGTAGTTAAAATAACAATAATCCCCTCTCCCTCCCCTCATGTGGAGCTTTGGGTGCTTTCAAAATAAAAGCTAAATTTAGAAGATTTTCCAGATGCAAGACCAGAGCATGCATGACTTTTTTTTTTTTTTTTAAATTTGAGTTATAAATGCAACATCCACGTCACATTCAGACACTTCTATCTCTGTCTTTATTACTTTTTATGTCTCGTTACATTGATTTTCAAAATAAAAGCCCCCCAAAATACATAAATACACATATATATGATGGGATTGGCTCGCTCTCCTTTCATGATCCAAACTTCTCCATCTATATTTATATTTATATATATATATATACAAACATATATATGTAGTTAATAATAATAATAATCCCCCCCTCATATGGAGCTTTGGGTGTTTTCAAAATAAAAGCTAAATTTAGAAGATTTTCCAGATGCAAGACCAGAGCACGCATGACTTATTTTTTAATTTTAACTTAATTATTTTGTATAATTTTGACCTAAATCTGATCGTACAGACGGTTATTTTCCACCAACATTTAAATCCATAAAGAAAAATAATAATCTGATTATTTAAGAAGCAAATTATTAAATAAATATAGAAATAAATAAATAAATACAACATCCCATCATCACATTCAGACACTTCTATCTCTTCTCTCTATTCCTTTGATGTCTTGTTACACTGACTTTCAAAATAAAAGCACCCAACAATACACATACACACATATATATGATGGGATTGGGTTTGATGTCTCGTTACACTGACTTTCAAAATAAAAGCACCCAACAATACACACAATACATATATGATGGGATTGGGTTTGATGCCTCGTTACACTGACTTTCAAAATAAAAGCACCCCCAAAATACACACATACACACATATACATACATATATATATGATGGGATGGGCTCGCTCTCCTTTCTGTCATCAGCAGCTCTTTAAACACGGAGGTGTGTTTCGGACCTAATTGTAAATAATGATAGTAATAAATGTGGAGCCTTTTGAGATGCAGTGTGTAAGGACATTAGTGTGTGTGTGTGTGTGTGTGTGTGTTTTAAAAAGCAGCTGCAAGTTAGATGATATTAAGATTTGTCCCATGTTTATAGTATTTTTTGTCATTTCCCCTTTAAGATAAAAAAAAAGTCTCATGAACCAAAATCTGTAGCATTATTTTTTTTTCTATTTCCTTTTTTTCTTTTTTCTTTTTTTTGAGACTTTTTTGCTGTTTTAGAAATAAACCATTCAATAAAATAAAATAACCCAGAATATTAAAAAGCAGACAGTTTACAATTTAAAGGAGCACTGATGGATGACTGCTTTTTTTTTTTCCTCTTTTTCCTTTTTTTTGGTTTGTTGTTTTTTTATTATTTTTATTAAAAAAAAAGTTTGGCAAAAGAAATGTGAAAATGTGAGTACACAGTGAATCCTCCTTTCCTTCCTTCCTTCCTTCCTTCCTTCATCCCTCTCTCTCTGTTAGTCTTGTATATGCACACAATCACATATACTGCTAATAAATAAATGCCTTTTTTTTTCTTTTTCTCTCTCTTCCTGTTTGATGACTCGAGCCCCTTTTCTTCTTCTCCTCTTTCTTTACCCCAAAAATAGAAATGTTTGAAACAGAGCTGTGGCTTTAAAGGTTGTTTTGTGTGTGTGTGTGTGTGTGTGTGTGTGTGTGTGTGATATCTGACCACATGTGTTTTATTGTCGTCATCATCGTTGTTACTGTCGAGGTTTTGTTTTTCAAAATAATGGTTTGACAATCTGGAGTGTCATCTCTCACCCTTCTCACCCTTCACCTTCACCCCCTTTTTTTTCTTTCTTTTTGTTAGAAAATGGAAAACAGAAACACTGGAATGTCAAAAGCTTTTTTTAGAATAAAAAAAAAGGTAAATGTGAGAGTTTTTTTTAATTTTTTGGGGGGTTTTGTTTCAAGCTGCTTTTATTTTGAAGGTCGATTTTGAAGACGTCACATCGACCTCTGGGAAGAAGCTGTGGATCAATAATGTGATTTAATTGTTAGTTGCAGCCTTAAAATGTTTAACCATGAACGATTTATTAGCATGGCACTTTTAAATTCTTCTATATGAGGATTAAAGTGCTTTCTGACAATTTATTAGAAGCCAAGAAAGAACACGAGAGATGGAATTATGTTGAAATTTTGATATTTTTTCACCAATTTCTCACATTTTACACACAAAATGATTGATTAATACTAGAAATAATTGTTAGTTGTAGTCCTAAAAGGTGATAACATGGATGATTTATTTGTGTAGGACATTTAACCCTCCTGTTGTCCTCAGGTCAAGGAAGGAAAGGAGTAAGGAGGAAAAGAGGAAGGAAGGAAAGGAGTAGGGAGGAAGAATAGGAGTAAGGACAAAAGAGGAAGGAATTTAGGAGAGAAGGAAGGAAGGAGGAGGGAGCAAAGAAAGGGTAGGAGGGGAAGAAGGAAGGAAAAATTTAAGAAGGAAGGAAAGTAGGAACAGTCAAAAGAGACGGGGTCAATTTGACCCGGGAGGACGACAGGAAGGTTAAACTTTGTACAAAACAGTTAATGTTGTTATTTGGAGCTGCAAGATGAATATAAACCATTAATGAGAAACTAATGGTGGAAGAAATGTTTAGGTGGTTTACTTCACTAAAAATACTACTACAGCAATATAAAAATACTACATTACAAGTACTGCAGTATTATAGTGATGTAGTATGCAGTATTACAGTAAAAGTACTGCAGTATTATGAGTGATGTAGTATTCAGTACTACAGTAAAAGTACTGCAGTATTATGAGTGATGTAGTATGCAGTATTACAGTAAAAGTACTGCAGTATTATAGTGATGTAGTATGCAGTATTATAGTAAAAGTACTGCAGTATTACAGTAAAAGTACTGCAGTATTATGAACGAGTATGCAGTATTATGAGTGATGTACAGTAATATTAGTATATAGTAGTATTTTTTAACTTAAATACAGTATATGAATAAATGCAGTTTTAATATATTTTATTTGCGCTACGAGTTTTTTCCTGCAGGTGGCAGCAACACGCTAACCGGAAGTAAACCCTGTTTTCATTTCTCAACGAAGAAGAAGAAGCAACAACATGCTAGAAACAGCTATCAACACTCAGGCAGGATAGTTAACTCCAGTATTACACTGATGTAGAGTTTTAAGCTTTAAAACACAGATGTAATATTTAGTTTAAAGGCGGTTAGGACTGAGTCAGACCGCCGTTGCATCTCTTAAAGCTTCTCAGATAGCTGCTGTCCTGACGGGTCGCTAACGGCTAGCCGGTGTTACGGTTTAACTGGTGACTTTCTTTCATTTTAAGATACGTTACGACAGGTTAGGTTAATAAGTCTTCTGATCACAATTGAGCTTACCCATATGGTCAAATGCTTAGAAAGTACAGACAGATGAAAAAATATTAAACTATAAAGTCGTTTCTAGGAGAAAACCTACGCGAAAGTCACTGGTTAACACGGTCACCAGTTAAACAGAAACACCGGCGCAGCTAGCTGTCACCGGGTTTGTTATTGTTCTCTGTAAAGGTGTTTGAGTCTGTTAAAACACATGAGTGTGTCTCTGGTCGTTATCCGCCTGGAACTAGCCGACCAGTCTCCTTCTCCTCAAGGTTTCCACTACTCAGCTGGTGAGTTATTTATTCTTTAATATAGATTTTAACAAAGCAAGTGTTAGTTTATAGGTTTGTGTGTGTTGTTATTAGCCTGGAAGCTAATAGCCATCAGCAGTGACAACAAAGCTGCTTCTGACTGCTAAAGTAGATTTAATATGTTATAATTAACCCAACTAAAGCAATTAACATGTGTTCATAGTGCAGTGGTGAAAGGTAACTCAGTATATTTATTAAAATATTGCATTTAAATGCAGTTTTGAGGTAGTTGTTTGATGCTACTTTCTACATCTCAGAGGGAGACATTGTACTTTCTGCTCCACTACATTTATTTGACAGCTTTAGTTACTTTGCAGATTATGTTTTGACACAATGGATATAATATAACAAGCTTTTAAAGTACATTACAGCAGGGGGGTCAAACATGAGGCCTGTGGACCAGAACCGGCCCACAGAGGGGTTCAATCCTGTCCATTTTACTTCCTGTCTCCTTTTCCTTCCTTCTCTCCGTCTTTCCTTACTTTCTTCCTTCCTTATTTCCTTTCTTCCTTCCTTCCTTCCTTACTTCCAGCCTTCTTTCTTTCCTTCCTTCCTTCTCTGTCTTTCCTTACTTTCTTCCTTCCTTAGTTCCTTTCTTCCTTACTTCTGTCATTCTTTCTTTCCTTCCTTTATTATTTTTCTTCCTTCCTTCCTTCCTTTCTCCCCTCCTTCTTTCCTTCCTTCTGTCCTTCCTTCTCTCCATCTTTCTTTACTTTCTTCCTTCCATATTTCCTTTCTTCCTTCCTTCCATCATTCTTTCTTTCCTTCCTTTCTTCCTTCCTTTCTTCCCTCCTTCCTTCCTTCCTTCCTTCCTTCTTTTCCGTCCTTCTTTAAGTTGTTTGCTGCTGCTGTAACACAGTTTCCTTTGAGACTAATGATACTTTTTCTTGCGTCTGCTTTTTCCATGCAGGGCTTTTACTTGTAATGGAGTATTTTTACAATGCTTTATTGTTACTTTTACATCAGTCAGGGTTTTTTTTTACTTCCTCCACCTCACACATCCATAATATTAAGGCACTCAGCGATCCATTAGAGCCTATAAAACCCCCCTCTCATCTGTCTCTCCTCTGCAGTCGAAGGCATGTCGGATGAGGAACGGCAGGACAAAGCTTTGGGTTTAGCCAAACTCACTCTGGGAGGAAAGACGGAGCTGGAGAGAGCAGCCGTCCTGCACCAACACATTGGCAGCAGAGCAATGGGGGACATGGTTATAGAGACCTTTGAGCCCAGTCCAGGTAAGAAGCCCCCCCTACCCAGGCAGGAACCATTGAAAAAACAACCAAACAAGCTGGAGGAAGAACAAGTAACATTTTGTTTGTGCAGCTTTCTTCATGGCCTCAGGTGTTAGTACATTATCAGAGTAGAAGCTTTAACAGAGAGTCTTTAAAGCTGCAAATTCACTTTATGTGTAACCTCGTCTCCCATTAACAGTCACAGGCTTCAGATTCTCCTCACTGCTTTCTACTCTCTACTGTTTTAAACCCTTGTGATTTTATTGAGAGGGGTTTTTTTGCTCTGAGGTCATCACCCACTTCTTCCTGTGTGCCCAGCTGTGTTTGATCAGTTTGAGCATGAATCATTTTATTTATTAGCGGAGCATTATCAGCATCTGCAGCCTACAAATTGTTCTTCTCGACTTCTAAAAGATTTTTTTTTTCATAACAGCTGGGCCCGAACTATTCTTGTCTCTTATGTCAGAGTGTGTGTTCCAGCTGCTTTTAAAATATGCAGCCTCTTATCAAACAGAAGAATCAGGACTTTTCTTTTTCTCTCTGACTTCAGGCCAATTTTTAAGCGACCTTTTTGGGGGTTTTTTAGTGCTTTTAGGAGCCGTGTATTTCAATTGGGTTAAATAGTAATGTTCCTCCCAAACACTAGGGGGGTTACATGTTAAAAGCCAGACTGGGAACAGATTATTTAACCCTTTACATACTGTTCATAATCTGACCTGGCTTCAGTATTACTTTATAATTGTCTATACTGAAGTTTGAACCATAAATGTATTTTGCATTCATGTTTTCTTAGATTCACAATCACACTATATTATGATCTTCTGTTAGCTAAAACAATCATATTTATTTATATTAATTTATTGAAACTGAAGGATGGCAGGCTTTGTGATAACCTTTAAAAAAAAAAGGAGGGGGAGGGGGCAATAATGCTACACAAAAATACAAAATTTACAAATATAAATATTTCCTTTTTTTTTTTTTTTGGACGTTTTAGGCCATTGTAGGAAAAGTCATAACATTTCAGTTGCAGCTCTGTCTACCACCTCTGCAAATAGTTCTTAACACATGCAGCATTTACACCTATTTGAAGACATTTACTCCTTCCTCTTTACCGCCTTTTCTCAGAAGTGAAATGATATATTTATGAGCTGTTTAACACACAGGTCTTTTTGGGCTTGTGGCAAAAAACCAAAGAGACATTATGAAAGGTGTAAAGTCCTCAGAGACTCACTAACACGTTGTTGGTTTGACTGTTTGTTAGACCTGTCACAATAATTATCAGCATCATCATGTCTATATATGGACTTATCATGTGATACATGGACATGACCTTTGACCTCAGTATTGCCTCACTAGCATCACATTAGCAGCTAAGAGACTATTCATGTTACATTGGCTAAGTGAGTAGTGTCCTCCATTCATTATTATATAGGGCTGGGCGATATGGGCAGAATCAAATATTACGATATTTTTGACCAAATACCTCGATATCAGTATTTTGACAATATTGTAAGGACTGTTGGTACTTTCAAAAAATATTTACACAATGAAATCCTTGATAAATAATCATCAGTAATGTGAATATAATGATTTAATGATTAAGTGGATAAAGGCAGATAATAGAAAAGTCTGTTAAACTCAGAAAATTATATTTTTACTGTAGTGCCGTGTCATCCTCTCGGGTCAAATTGACCCCGTCTGTTTTGACTGTTCCTTCTTCCCTCCCTTCCTTCCTTCTCTCTTTCCTCCCTTCCTTCTCTCTTTCCTCCCTTCCTTCTTTCCTTCCTCCACCCCCCAAGGAGGAAGGACAGAAGTAAGGATTCTTCCTTCATTCTGTCCTCATCATTATCATGATGAGAGTAGATCTGTCCTCATCATTATCATGATGAGAGTAGATCTGTCCTCATCATTATCATGATGAGGACAGATCTACTCTTTGTTTAGGATGTGTTGACATAAGTATAGAATATCTTTGCTCAAACAACAGTTTCAGGTTTTGACTCAAGTGAATTTTGTCTTTAGATAAAGGAGGAGGTGACGACCCCGGCGGTTCCTCGGAGCAGCACAGTGAAGCTCAGGCCGGTTCGGACAGTAAAGATGAAACTGAAGCTTCACAGGAGAACGGAGCAGCAACAGGAAACACTCCAGACTCTCCTTCCAAGCAGCTGCCGGACCAGATCTCTTTCTTCAGCGGGAATCCTTCGGTGGAAATCATCCACGGGATCATGCACCTCTACAAGACCAAGTGAGTAACACCTAGCATGATCTGTTGTT
>NW_026518724.1:5000-17630 GCF_027409825.1 Scomber japonicus | reverse complement strand
GGAGACGGAGGATGAGGAGGAGGAGGAGGTAGGGAGACTGAGGATGAGGAGGAGGAGGGAGGGAGACGGAGGAGGAGGATGAGGAGGAGGAGGAGGGAGGGAGACGGAGGAGGAGGAGGAGAAGGAGGAGGAGCAGAGGGGGGAGGAAGACGGAGGAGGAGGAGGAGCAGAGGAAGGAGGGAGACGGAGGAGGAGGAGGAGGGAGACGGAGGATGAGGAGGAGGAGGAGGAAGAGGAGGAGGAGGAGGGAGGGAGACGGAGGAGGAGAAGGAGGAGGAGCAGAAGGGGGAGGAAGACGGAGGAGGAGGAGGAGCAGAGGAGGGAGGGAGACGGAGGAGGAGGAGGGAGGGAGACGGAGGAGGAGGAGGAGGAGGAGGGGAGGGAGACGGAGGAGGAGGAGGAAGGAGGAAGAGGGAGACGGAGGATGAGGAGGAGGAGGAGGGAGGGAGACGGAGGAGGAGGAGGAGGAGGAGGGAGGGAGACGGAGGATGACGAGGAGGAGGAAGGAAGGAGGGAGACGGAAGAGGAGGAGGAGGAGGAGGAGGAAGGAGGAAGGAGGGAGAAACAGACGATGTGTTTGACCTGAAACACTCCCTCCTTCCTTCCTTCTTTCCTTCCATCTGTCATTCCATCTTTCCTTCCTTCTTTTCCTTCCTTCCTTCTCTCCATCTGTCCTTCCTTCCTTGCTTGCTTCCTTCCTTCTTTCTGTCCTTCCCTTCTTCCTTCCTTCCCTCCTTCCTTCCTTCTTTCCCTCTTCCCTCCATCTGTCGCTCCTTCCTTGCTTGCTTCCTTCCTTCTTTCTGTCCTTCCTTCCATTCTTCCCTCCCTCCTTCCCTTCTTCCTTCCATCCATCATTCCTTCCTTCCATCCATCTGTCCGTCCTTTCTTCCTTCTTTCCTTCCCTCCTTCCTTCCTTCCCTCCATCTGTCCTTCCTTCCTTCCTTCCTTCTTAGCTTCCTTCCTTCTTCACTTCCTTCCTTCCATCTTTCTGTCCTTCCCTCCTTCTTTCTTTCTTTCCTTCCTTGCTTACTTCCTCCCTCCTGTTCTAGTCACTAAATATTAAATATGTGTTGTAGTAATGTACTGAGCTTCCTTTGCTGGTTGGAGACGGGTAACCATGGAAACGCATACCAACCATAAACTCTATATTACATCTAACAAACTGACAGCTTGCAGAATGACTGGATGTCTCATTTTTAAACCTTCGATCTGCAGCTGATGAAGATGATGTTCGACTGCGGAGACGAGGCGATGGACGTCGAGCTCATCGCGCTCTGCATCAACCTGGCGGCTAACAAGAGCAACGCTCAGGTCTTCTGTGAAGGTAGGAGAGGAAGGAAGGAAGGAAGGAAGGAAAGTAGGACAGAGGAAAGAAGGAAGGAAGGAAGGAAGGAAAGAAGGAAGAGAGGAAGGTAGGGGAGAGAAAAGGAGGACAGAAGGAAGGAAGGAAGGAGGGAAGGAAGGAGGGAGAAAGGAAAAGATGAAGGAAGGAAGGGAAGGAAGGAAGGAAGGAGGGAAGAAGGGAAGGAAGGATGGACAGATGGAAGGAAGGACAGATGGAAGGAAGAGAATGGGAAGGAGGGAAGAAGGGAAGGAAGGAAGGACGGACAGATGGCACGAAGGACAGATGGCACGAAGGACAGATGGAAGGAAGGACGGACAGATCTTCCATCTGTCCGTCCTTCCTTCCATCTGAAGGAAGGAGGGAAGGATGGAGGGAGGGAAGGAGAAATGAAAAGATGAAGGGAGGAAGGAATGAAGGAGGGAAGGATGGAGGGAGGGAGAAATGAAAAGATGAAGGGAGAAAGGAATGAAGGAAGGAGGGGAAAGGAAGGAAGGAAAGAATGAAGGGAGAAGGAAGGAGGAGGGAGGGAGAAAGGGAAAGAGGAAGGAAAGAAGGAAAGAAGGAAGGAAGGAAGGAGGGGAGGAGGTAGGAAGGAAGGTAGGGGGGAGGAAAGAAGGAATGAAGGGATGAGAGAAGGAAGGAGTGAGTGAGTTTTGCCCCCTTTGTTTTTCTCCCCTCCTCTGGCTTCACTCCTCTCTCTGGTTTCCTAGGTAACGGCCTGAAGATGCTGATGAAGCGAGCGGTGAAGCTGAAGGACGTCCTGGTGATGAAGATGATCAGGAATCTGTCTCAGCACAGCGGAGCCACCAAGAGTCTCTTCCTGGTCAGTGTTTAAATAGAGAAAAGATAAAGGAGGAAGAGGAGGAGGAAGGAAGGAAGGTGGGAAGGAAGGAGGGAGGGAGAAAGGAAAAGAGGAAGGGAGGAAGGAAGGAAGGAAAGAAGGACCCAGGAAAGAAGGAAGGGGAGGAAGGTAGGGGGAGGAAAGAAAGAGAAGGAGGTAGGAAGGAAGGAAGGAAGGAAGGGAGGAAGAAGGGAGGGAGGGAGGAAAGAAGGAAGGGAGGAAAGAAAGAGAGAAGGAAGGAAGGAAGGAAGGATGGATGGATGGATGGATGGATGGATGGATGGAGGAAGGAAAGAAGGAAGGATGGATGGATGGAGGAAGGAAGGAAAGAAGGACCCAGGAAAGAAGGAAAGGAGGAAGATAGGGGGAGGAAAGAAAGAGGAGGAAGGAAGGAAGGAGGGAAGGAAGGAAGGAAGGAAGGATGATGGAAGGGAGGAAGGAAGGAAGGATGGAGGAAGGAAAGAAGGAAGGGAGGAAGGAAGGAAAGAAGGACCCAGGAAAGAAGGAAGGGAGGAAGGTAGGGGGAGGAAAGAAAGAGAAGGAGGTAGGGAAGGAAGGAAGGAAGGAAGGAAGGAAGGAAGGAAGGAAGGAAGGAAGGAAAGACAGAAGGGGGAGGGAGGGAGGGAGGGAGGGAGGGAGGAAAGAAAGAGAGAAGGTAGGATTGAAGGAAGGAAGGACGGATGGATGGATGGATGGATGGAGGAAGGAAAGAAGGAAGGGATGAAGGAAGGAAGGATGGATGAAGGAAGGGAGGAAGGAAGGAAGGAAGGAGGGAGGGAGGGAGGGAGGGAGGAAAGAAGGAAGGGAGGAAAGAAAGAGAGAAGGAGGAAGGAAGGTAGGAAGGACGGAAAGAAGGAAGGTAGGATTGAAGGAAGGAAGGTCAGGTCACTATTTAGACAGAGAAAAGAGTAGCAACATCTGGAGGGAGAGAGGAAAAGAGGAAGGGAGGAAGGGAGGAAGGGAGGAAGGAAAGAAAGAAGGACCCAGGAAAGAAGGAAGGTAGGATTGAAGGAAGGAAGGTCAGGTCAGTATTTAGACAGAGAAAAGAGTAGCAACATCTGGAGGGAGAGAGGAAAAGAGGAAGGGAGGAAGGGAGGAAGGGGAGGAAGGGAGGAAGGGAGGAAGGAAAGAAAGAAGGACCCAGGAAAGAAGGAAGGTAGGATTGAAGGAAGGAAGGTCAGGTCAGTATTTAGACAGAGAAAAGAGTAGCAACATCTGGACCATAACTCAGATTTCATTCTTTTCCTTCCTTCCTTCCCTCCATCTGTCCGTCCTTCCTTCCTTCCCTCCATCTGTCCATCCTTCCTTGCTTCCTTCCTTCCTTCCTTCCCTCCATCTGTCCGTCCTTCCTACCTTCTTTCCTTCCTTTCATCCTTCCATCCTCATTCCTTCCCTTTATCTGTCCTTCCTTCCATCCTTCCCCTCCATCTGTCCTTCCTTCCATCTGTCCATCCTTCCTTCCTTCCTTTCTTCCTTCCTTCCTTCCTTCCCTCCATCTGTCCGTCCTTCCTTCCTTCCATCCTTCCTTGCTTCCTTCCATCCTTCCCTCCATCTGTCCTTCCTTCCATCTGTCCATCCTTCCATCCTTCCCTCCATCTGTCCTTCCTTCCATCTGTCCATCCTTCCTTCCTTCCTTCCTTGCTTCCTTCCTTCCATCCATCTGTCCGTCCTTCCTTCCTTCCATCCTTCCTTGCTTCCTTCCTTCCCTCCATCTGTCCATCCTTCCATCCTTCCCTCCATCTGTCCTTCCTTCCATCTGTCCATCCTTCCTTCCTTCCTTGCTTCCTTCCTTCCATCCATCTGTCCGTCCTTCCTTCCTTCCATCCTTCCTTGCTTCCTTCCTTCCCTCCATCTGTCCTTCCTTCCATCTGTCCATCCTTCCATCCTTCCCTCCATCTGTCCTTCCTTCCATCTGTCCATCCTTCCTTCCTTCCTTCCTTGCTTCCTTCCTTCCATCCATCTGTCCGTCCGTCCTTCCTTCCATCCTTCCTTGCTTCCTTCCTTCCATCCATCTGTCCGTCCTTCCTTCCTTCCATCCTTCCTTGCTTCCTTCCTTCCCTCCATCTGTCCTTCCTTCCATCTGTCCATCCTTCCATCCTTCCCTCCATCTGTCCTTCCTTCCATCTGTCCATCCTTCCTTCCTTCCTTCCTTTGCTTCCTTCCTTCCATCCATCTGTCCGTCCGTCCTTCCTTCCATCCTTCCTTGCTTCCTTCCTTCCCTCCATCTGTCCTTCCTTCCATCTGTTCATCAGAATAAAAGCCACAAAGCTCTCCTCCATGAAAGCGATTTTACTTTTTAATAAATCTCCTTTAAATCTTCATGTTTGATCTCATCTGAAGGAGAAGTGACTGACTGGAGACCGCTAATGTTGTTGGTTTGTTTGGGGGGGCGGAGGGTGGAGGGTGTGGCGGGGGGTGGGGGGGCTGGACCACAAGGACCAGAAGGACCAGCTCTATAAACATGAGTGTTTGTCTCTGATTGACTGACTGAGTGATGAAGTTACAGCGTTCATGTGTCACAAACCGAGACTCAGAGTCAGCGACACACAAATGGAATAAAGCTCCGTGTCAGTCTTCCTTCGGTCTCTGTGGCTCCTCACAGTAAGAGTTTGACATACCACAGAAAAGTGTGTTGTTAACCACCCTGCCAAATTTGAATGATTAAAAAAAAATCACCAAATATATGAAATTAGGCTTCAAAGTTGTGTAAAAATCAGCCTCTTTCTCTGCTCCCAAACGCTGAAGCCCCGCCCCCTACCAAGTGTCACCTGTCAATCAAAGTCACCACCTCTACCAGAAACATGGACGCTACGTCTGAGAGCTTTCTGCTGCTAACTCGGCGGCTAACTCACCTGCAAGCTCGGCTGCTAACCCGACAGCTAGCTCGGCGGCTAACTCAGCTAACTGGCTAACTGTAGACTGTAGTAGTAGTAGTGTGTGCTGAATGTATTTATACCTCTACAGCAGCAGGGGCGGGTTTATGCTAATCACTAAATCCTGAACACAGAAATGTTGAAACACAGTTTGTGAAGCCTAGCTCCACAATTCAAATCTAAATGGTTGAAATGCTTTTTACACCTTTTTTAGAAATACATTTATGACCTATTTAATGTGTTTAGAAGAAAATCTTTACACAGTCCCTATTTACAACCAATTTAACCACATTCACACAGACTTCCTTCATCTATCAACCTTTAAAAACTCAGGAATCAGTAACTTGAGTCTTTATATGATCCGGTCTCTGTCTCTGTTTCTGTGTCTCTGCCATCAGGATCACGTTGGCGACTTGGCGGCTCAGATCAGCGACGACGAGTCCGAGGAGTTTGTGATCGAGTGTCTGGGCACGTTGGCTAATCTGACCATCCCCGACCTGGACTGGGCTCTGGTGCTGCAGGACTACAAGCTGGTGCCGTACCTGAAGAACAGACTCAAACCAGGTGTGTGTGAGTCCGACATGAAGCATCGATCCTGTTGTGTCTCAAATCTACGACTAGTATGAGTATGAGGCCCACATGAGGAAAAAATGATGAGCTTAAACTCAACATTAATCTCAGCGTGTCGACATTTTAAGACAATATAACCCGTCTGTACTGTACTCAGGTGTAACCCTCTATATCATCTGCTCGGTTATTTCAGTTTGCAGGAATGAAGTCACTTCCTCCAAATCTGTCTGGTTCATCCTTCTGAAAAGACAGTTTTCTTCACAACTTTTTCAACTTTCTCACACTTTTGGTGTAACCATCAATATTCTTGCATCTAGGCTTTACACAATCAGGATTTTTGGGGCCGATCACAGATCAGTGAGTTTAAATAAGCCGGTCACGTCTTCTTTGTCCACGCTCCGTGTCTTAAACTCGGCTTCTCCTCCTCATGTTCCCTCCAGGTACATTTGTGGTGTTTAACCCTCCTGTTGTCCTCAGGTCAAGGAAGGAAGGAAGGAAGGAAGGAAGGAAGGAAGGAAGGAAGGAAGGAAGGAAAGGAGTAGGGAGGGAGGAAGGAAGGAAAGGAAGGAAGGAAGGAAGGAAGGAAGGAAGGAAGGAAGGAAGGAAGGAAGGAAAGGAGGAAGGAAGGAAAGGAAGGAAGGAGGAAGGAAAGGAGGGAGGGAGGAAGAAAAGGAGAAAGGAAGGAAGGAAGGAAATGAGGAAGGAAGGAAGGAAGGACGAAGGAAAGGAGAGAGGAAGAAAAGGAGTAAGGAAGGAAGAAAGGATGGAAGGTAGCGAGGAAAGAAGTATGGAAGGAGGGGAAAAACAAAGGAAAAATTAAAGAAAGAGGAAGGAAGGAAGGAAGGAAGGACAAGAAGACAGGGAGGAAGGAAGGAAGGAACAGTCAAAAGAGACGAGGACGACAGGAGGGTGAAACATTTTGCAGATGCTTCCTCACGAGGTTCTTTAGTGTTGCACAGATTGCAGAGAGCTTGTGTTTCATCTGTCTGCCCACAACAGCCACATGTTTGTTTGAATCCAACAGCTAGTGATTCAAGATTCAAAAAACTTTATTGTCCGTCACATCTTGACGCTGAATCCGGACAGGTTGACTATCCAGATTCAGCGTCTGAGGAGCGATCGAACTCTCTACTAGTTCTGCTGAGATTGAAGTGGACATGACAGGCTGACTTTATTCTCGACATTTAGAGTTTAATGTCGACACGCTGACTTTAAAGTCGTCATGTCGAGTTTAATCTCTGTTTGTCCTCATGTGGTCCTGATACTCCGTTATAGAAATCTCTTCCTCTGTACTAACGCTTCATATTCTGAGCACACATCATTCCTCTCATAAAGGTTTAATATTAGTAATCAAGTAAGGAGGGAGGAAGGAAGGGAGGAAAGGAAAGAAGAAAGGGAGGAAGGAAGGAAAGAAAGGAAGGAAGGAAGGACGAGGAAAGAAGGATGGTAGGAGGGAGGGAGATAGGAAGGAAGGAAGGAAAGAATTACAGAAGGAAGGAAGGAAGGGGGATGGAGGAAGGAAAGAAGGAAGGGCGGAAAGAAAGAAGGAGGGAGGCAGGAAGGACAGAAGGAAGGAAGAAAGGAAGCAAGGAAAGTAAGGAGGGAGGAAGGAAGGAAGGAAGGACGGTAGGAGGGAGAGAGGGGAGAAATAAGGAGGGAGGGAGAGAGAAAGGAAGGAAGGAAAGAAGGATAGAGGAAAGAAGGAAGGGAGGAAGGGAAGGAAGGGAGGAAAGAGAGAAGGAGGGAGGGAGGAAGGAAGGACAGACGGAAAGAAGGAAGGAAGGAAGGAAGGAATGTCGAGTTTAATCTCTGTTTGTCCTCATGTGGTCCTGATACTCCGTTATAGAAATCTCTTCCTCTGTACTAACGCTTCATATTCTGAGCACACATCATTCCTCTCATAAAGGTTTAATGATAGAAACACAGTCGGGCCTCCTCTCATGATCCCAGCAGCATCACACCGACACATCTCTCTCCTTTCTCTCCTCTCTGAACCCAAAGCTCAGGTCTCTCCCATGCCCCCGTCCTAACCCCTTACTCCCTAAATCACACTATCAGCGGAGTGTCAGCGGACACAGTGATGATGTGAGGACAGAAGACCCTCGTTAAGGTCTGGGCCTCGTCTCTACCTCTCAGGGCCGATGACCTCTGAACTCTGCCTCCTCTTTATTCTGTCGTTATCAAAGCAGAGCTGAAAGTCTACTGCTGCAGTTTGAGACCAGTTCATTAACACTGACTGATGAGAGGTTAATCACTTTTTTATACGTTACATTCCTAGTTTCTGTTTGTTTCTTTGTGTTTATGGATCAATGACAAATAAATGTTGGCAAAAATATGTTAAACTAGATTTAAAAGCAGCATCAGGTTTGTTAAAATGTACATTTAGTATTTTTGTTGGTTTTATATCATTTAAATGACATTTGCACCATTTTTTAACCAAAAGTAAGACTGAATGCTCCTGAAAATGTCAAATGGTGTAACCAGAAAAGAATGATAAATATTAAATATTTTATCCACCTAGAAAGAAGGAAGGAAGGAAAGAAGGAAGGAAAGATGGAAGGAAGAGAAGAGAAGACAAGAAGGAAGGAAGGAAGGAAGGAAGGAAGAAAGGGGAAGAAGGGTAGATGGGAGGGAGAAAAGGAAGGAAGGAAGGGCGGAAGGAAGACAAGAGAAGACAAGAAGGAAGGAAGGAAGGAAGGTAGGAAGGACGGACGGACAGACATAAGGAAGGAAAAGCGGAAGAAGGAAACTGGCCCGGATTGAACCTCTCGGCGGGGCGGTTCTGGCCCACGGGCCGCATGTTTGACCCCCCTGTTTTAGAGGATCAGTGGAGAGTTTCTTTATTTTCTCGCTCAGCCTTTTTCTCTCTCTTTTTTCCTGACGTCAGGTTCGGCCGAGGACGACCTCATCCTGGAGGTGGTGATCATGATCGGCACCGTGTCCATGGATGACTCGTGTGCCGCCCTGCTGGCCAAGTCTGGCATCATCCCGGCTCTCATCGAGCTGCTTAACGGTAATCATCTTCTTTCCTTCCTTTCCTCCTTCCTTAGTCTCTCCTCTCTTTCTTTCCTCAGTCCTTCTTTCCTGCCTTCATCCCTTCCTTTTTCCTTCCTTCCTTCCTTCCTCAGTCTCTCCTCTCTTTCTTTCCTCTGTCCTTCTTTCCTGCCTTCATCCCTTCCTTTTTCCTTCCTTCCTTCCTTCCTTAGTCTCTCCTCTCTTTCTTTCCTCTGTCCTTCTTTCCTGCCTTCATCCCTTCCTTCTTTCCTTCTTTCCTCCTTCCTCAGTCTCTCCTCTCTTTCTTTCCTCTGTCCTTCTTTCCTGCCTTCATCCCTTCCTTTTTCCTTCCTTCCTTCCTTCCTCAGTCTCTCCTCTCTTTCTTTCCTCAGTCCTTCTTTCCTGCCTTCATCCCTTCCTTTTTCCTTCCTTCCTTCCTTCCTTAGTCTCTCCTCTCTTTCTTTCCTCTGTCCTTCTTTCCTGCCTTCATCCCTTCATTCTTTCCTTCTTTCGTCCTTCCTCAGTCTCTCCTCTCTTTCTTTCCTCTGTCCTTCTTTCCTGCCTTCATCCCTTCCTTCTTTCCTTTCTTCCTTCCTTCCTCAGTCTCTCCTCTCTTTCTTTCCTCTGTCCTTCTTTCCTGCCTTCATCCCTTCCTTCTTTCCTTCCTTCCCTCCTTCCTCAGTCTCTCCTCTCTTTCTTTCCTCTGTCCTTCTTTCCTGCCTTCATCCCTTCCTTCTTTCCTTCCTTCCCTCCTTCCTCAGTCTCTCCTCTCTTTCTTTCCTCTGTCCTTCTTTCCTGCCTTCATCCCTTCCTTCTTTCCTTCTTTCCTCCTTCCTCAGTCTCTCCTCTCTTTCTTTCCTCTGTCCTTCTTTCCTGCCTTCATCCCTTCCTTCTTTCCATCCTTCCCTCCTTCCTCAGTCTCTCCTCTCTTTCTTTCCTCTGTCCTTCTTTCCTGCCTTCATCCCTTCCTTCTTTCCTTCCTTCCCTCCTTCCTCAGTCTCTCCTCTCTTTCTTTCCTCTGTCCTTCTTTCCTGCCTTCATCCCTTCCTTCTTTCCTTTCTTCCTTCCTTCCTCAGTCTCTCCTCTCTTTCTTTCCTCAGTCCTTCTTTCCTGCCTTCATCCCTTCCTTCTTTCCTTCCTTCCCTCCTTCCTCAGTCTCTCCTCTCTTTCTTTCCTCTGTCCTTCTTTCCTGCCTTCATCCCTTCCTTCTTTCCTTCCTTCCCTCCTTCCTCAGTCTCTCCTCTCTTTCTTTCCTCTGTCCTTCTTTCCTGCCTTCATCCCTTCCTTCTTTCCTTCTTTCCTCCTTCCTCAGTCTCTCCTCTCTTTCTTTCCTCTGTCCTTCTTTCCTGCCTTCATCCCTTCCTTCTTTCCTTCCTTCCCTCCTTCCTCAGTCTCTCCTCTCTTTCTTTCCTCTGTCCTTCTTTCCTGCCTTCATCCCTTCCTTCTTTCCTTCTTTCCTCCTTCCTCAGTCTCTCCTCTCTTTCTTTCCTCTGTCCTTCTTTCCTGCCTTCATCCCTTCCTTCTTTCCGTCCTTCCCTCCTTCGTCAGTCTCTCCTCTCTTTCTTTCCTCTGTCCTTCTTTCCTGCCTTCATCCCTTCCTTCTTTCCTTCCTTCCCTCCTTCCTCAGTCTCTCCTCTCTTTCTTTCCTCTGTCCTTCTTTCCTGCCTTCATCCCTTCCTTCTTTCCTTTCTTCCTTCCTTCCTCAGTCTCTCCTCTCTTTCTTTCCTCAGTCCTTCTTTCCTGCCTTCATCCCTTCCTTCTTTCCTTCCTTCCCTCCTTCCTCAGTCTCTCCTCTCTTTCTTTCCTCTGTCCTTCTTTCCTGCCTTCATCCCTTCCTTCTTTCCTTCCTTCCCTCCTTCCTCAGTCTCTCCTCTCTTTCTTTCCTCTGTCCTTCTTTCCTGCCTTCATCCCTTCCTTCTTTCCTTCTTTCCTCCTTCCTCAGTCTCTCCTCTCTTTCTTTCCTCTGTCCTTCTTTCCTGCCTTCATCCCTTCCTTCTTTCCTTCCTTCCCTCCTTCCTCAGTCTCTCCTCTCTTTCTTTCCTCTGTCCTTCTTTCCTGCCTTCATCCCTTCCTTCTTTCCTCCCTCCCTCTCTCCTTCCTTCTTTTCTTTTCTTTTCTTTTCTTTCCTTTTCTCCCTTCCTTCCTTCCTCCCTCCCTCCCTTCCTTCCTTCTCCCTCCCTCCCTCCCTCCTTCCCTCCCTTCCTTCCTTGAAGGAAGGAAGAAGGATGGGAGGGAGGAAGGAAGCTAGGAAGGAGGGAGGGAGGGAGAAAGGAAAAGTAGAAGGGAGGAAGGAAGGAAAGCAGGAGGGAGGAGGGAAAGAAAGAAAGGAAGGAAGAAAGGAAAGAAAAGAAGGAAGGGAGGAGGGAAAGAAAGGAAGGGAGGAAGCAAAGAAAGGAAAGGAGGGAGGAAGGGAGGAAAGAAAAGAAGGAAGGGAGGCAGACATGTTAACAAGCTGCACTGGACTGACTGACTGGCACTGCTGTGTCATTGTGACTGACACACACACACACACACACACACACACACACACACACACACACACACACACACACAGTCAGCAACCGTCAGCTCAACACCTCCACCTGCCTGCATCATGTGTCCTCGAGTCAAGGAAGGAAGGATGGATGGAAGGGAAGAAAGGAGAAAGGAAAGGAAGGATGGATGGAAGGGAGGAAGGAAAGGAAAGAAGGGAGAAAGGATGGGAGGAAGGCAGGGAGGGAGGGAGGGAGGGAGGGATAGAGTAAGAAGAGGAAGGAAGGAAAGGAAGGGAGGAAAGTAAGGAGGGAGGAAGGAAGGGAGGAAAGGAAAGAAGGAAGGGAGAAAGGAAGGAAGGAAGGACGAGGAAAGAAGGACGGTAGGAGGGAGGGAGGGAGGAAATAAGGAGGGAGGGAGAGAGAAAGGAAGGAAGGAAAGAAGGACAGAGGAAAGAAGGAAGGGAAGGAAGGAAGGAAGGACAGAAGGAAGGAAGAAAGGGGGATGGAGGAAGGAAGGAAGGAAGGAAGGAAGGAAAGTAAGGAGGGAGGAAGGAAGGAGGAAAGAAAAGAAGGAAGGAAAGGAAAGAAGGGGGGAAGGAAGGAAGGAAGGAAGGAAGGAAGGAAGGAAGGATGGGAGCGAGGAAGTTGATCTCTTCTTCTTCTTCTTCTTCTTCTTCAACGTTTAAGTCTGTAGCTGTTGAGTTTGATCCAAGTCAATAATTCCAACAGCTAAAGTAAAAAAAGTTAGAAAATAGAGTTATTAGTCAGAAGTGAAGCATTCAGTTTGAGTCCCACCCTGCATGCTGCTGCTGCCATGGTTACGCTGTCCAGATCCCTGCAGTTAACTTTAATAGTTATCATTACCAGTAGGAGACCTGAATTAGAAAAAAAATATACAACCCACTTTATGACAATTGACCAAAATTAATGGAGGAGCTGTGACATAATCTACTTTTTAAAGCCCTTCTAGCTTCTGTAATGTGACGGAGAACATCGGAGGAGTGGAAATGGAAATGGAAAATGTGAGCAGAGGGTTTTTTAGCTCCAGGAGGGATTTGATGATCGACTGCTCTGGGATTTAGATTTGATTGCTAAAAAATAAAGCATGACTTTATCGAGGGCGGAGACTGGAAGTAGTAAGCACAGAGGAGCTCGGTGCGGCTGCCAGGATACGACTTTATTTATTTGGCTATCGGTGGGACGACCGATCGGCCAGCAGATGACCGAGCGTTGAGGTCGTCATGGTGACCTCGGTGAAGTTCAACGTGTATCTCTACGTGTGTTATTAGATCAGGAGGACGAGGAGAAAATGAATTAATGGAGCAGTGTATGTGTATGTGTGTGTGTGCGTGTGTGTGTGTGTGTGTTGTGTTTTAGTGACATCTAGTGGCGAGGTTGCAGATTGCACCCTTCCTCCTCCAAGTGTAAAAAGCTCCTCTTTAGATTCAGTGTTTGGGTTTGTCCATTTTGGGCCACCGTAGAAACATGATAACAAACTGTGTTTCAAGATTTCTGTGTTCAGGATTTAGTGAT
>NW_026518723.1:7500-17675 GCF_027409825.1 Scomber japonicus | reverse complement strand
GTTATGAAATAATTTGAGTGCACGTGCCTTTCAACACGATTCTTCTTTTGCTACTTTGCCTCCATTCAAGCCGAGACACGACTCTGGAGAGATAAAAATAGACCCTCCCTGACCTCTTCTCTCTTTTCTTTACTGTCATCCTTACTCTCTCTCTCTCTCTCTCTCTCTCTCTCTCTCTCTCTCTTTCTTTCTCTCTTTTTCTCTCTTGTCTGTAGTCTGATGCGTATTGTTGCAGCTGTCCTCGATCCACTTGGGTATCGCTCGTGTCAAGCACAGCAAGGGTGGGGGGGTGGGGGAGAGAGGGAGAGAGAGAGAGAGAGTAAGAGAGAGAGAGAGAGAGGGGGGACGGAGGGAGAGGGGGGGCGCGGAGAGAGAGGGAGAGAGGGGAGAGAGAGGGACGGAGAGAGAGGGACGGAGGGAGAGAGGGAGAGAGAGAGAAGGGGGAGGGAGAGAGAGAGAGTAAGAGAGAGAGAGGGGGAGGGAGAGAGGGAGAGAGAGAGAGAGTGAGAGAGAGAGAGAGAGAGAGAGAGGGTGGAGGGGAGAGGGAGAGATAGAGGGGGAGAGAGAGGGGGAGAGAGAGGGGGCGAGAGTGAGAGAGAGGGAGAGAGAGAGAGAGAGGGAGAGAGAGAGAGAGGGGATGGGAGAGAGAGAAAGGGGGAGAGAGAGAGGGAGACGGAGGGAGAGAGGGAGACAGGGGGGAAGAGAGAGAAAGAGAGAGGGGGGGAGAGAGGGAGAGAGGTAGGGAGATGGAGAGAGAGAGAGAGACAGAGAGAGGGTGGAGGGGAGAGGGAGAGATAGAGGGGGAGAGAGAGGGGGAGAGAGTGAGAGAGGAGAGGGAGAGAGAGAGAGAGAGAGAGAGAGAGAGAGAGAGCGAGAGAGGGAGAGAGAGAGAGAGAGGGAGAGAGAGAGAGAGAGAGAAAGAACGAAGGGGGGTTCGAGGCCCAGTCTGTGGGGGGGAAATGTGGCTTTCATCAACACTAAACTTGCTCAAAGATAATCTAAATAAACAGAAACATGAGATCAAACGCAACGATCGACAAGTTGTAATTTAATAATTTGAGTTTGTCATGCGGTCCCAGAGTTTGTTTGGTGTTTTCACGTTTCTGTTACAAACTTTGTGGGAAAGAAAGAAGAAGAAAAAGAAAAAGAAAAAGAAAAAAGAAAAAGAAAAAGAAAAAGAAGAAGAAGAAGAAATCATTCAAACTGAACTGAGCTGAACTGGCTCTGATTTTCCGAGTCACTGCAGTATTTGGATAGAGGCTAAACAGAGCTTATGGATGCGGTTGCCCCTGACGACCTCGGCAGCAGAAGGGGGGCAATGGCGACGATGTGCATGGAAAAATAATGCACGTTCCTTCCATCCTTGATTCTTTCCTTCCATCTTCCTCGCCTCCTTCCTACTTCCTTCCTCCTTTCCTCCCTCTTTCCCTAACTTTAAACTATCCTCACTTCCATCCATCCTTGCTCCTTTCCTTCCTTCCTTACTCCTTTCCTTCCTTCCTTCCTTCCTTCCTTCCATCCTTCCTCCCTCCTTACTCCTTTCCTTCCTTCCTTCTCTCCTTTCCTCCCTCTTTCCCTACTCCTTTCCTTCCTTCCTTCCTTCCTTCCTCCCTCCCTCCCTCCCTCCTTACTCCTTTCCTTCCTTCCTTCTCTCCTTCCCTCTTTACTCCTTTCCTTCCTTCTTTTCTTCCATCCTTGCTCCTTTGCATCCTCATTCCTCCCTTCTCTCCTTACTTCCTTCCCCCCTCCCTCCCTACTCCTTTCCTTCCTTTCTTCCATCCTTCCTCCCTGCTTACTCCTTCCTTCCTCCTTTCCTCCCTCTTTCCCTCCTTACCCCCTTCCTTCCTTCTCTCCTTACTTCCTTCCTCCTTCCCTCCTTACTCCTTTCCTTCCTTCTCTCCTTTCCTTCCTCCCTCCTTACTCCTTTCCTTCTTTCCTCCCTTCTCTCCTTACTTACTTCCTCTCTCCCTCCTTACTCCTTTCCTTCCTCCCTCCTTACTCCTTTCCTTCCTTCCTTTCTCCCTCCATCCTTACTCCTTTCCTTCCTTCTCTCCTTTCCTTCCTCCTTCCTTCCTTCTCTCCTTTCTTTCTTTCCTCCCTTCTAGTAGAAAGGAGTAAGGAGGGAGGGAGGAAGGACGTAAGGAGTACTTCCTTCCTCCCTCCCTCTTTACTCCCTTCCTTCCTTCCATCCTTCCTTCTCTCCTTTCCTCCCTCTTTCCCTCCTTACTCCTTTCCTCCCTCTTTCCCTACTCCTTTCCTTCCTTCCTTCCCTCTCTCCTTACTTCCTTCCTTCCTCACGTTCGAGAGAGAGAGACAGGTGACAACTATAGCTGCTGTTAGCATTGAGACAAACAGGCATATGTTTAATTTAGTACTTCCTTCCTCCCTCCCTCCTTACTCCCTTCCTTCCTTCCTTCTCTCCATTCCTCCCTCTTTCTCTACTCCTTTCCTTCTTTCCTTCCTTCCATCCTTCCTCCCTTCTTACTCCTTTCCTTCCTTCCTTCTCTCCTTTCCTCCCTCTTTCCCTACTCCTTTCCTTCCTTCCTTTCTCCCTCCATCCTTACTCCTTTCTTTCCTCCTTCCTTCTCTCCTTTCCTTCCTGCTTCCTTCCTTACTCCTTTTTTTTTTTACTCTTCTAGAGTAAGGAGGGAGGGAGGAAGAAAGAACATAAGGAGTACTTCCTTCCTCTCTCCCTCTTCCTTCCCTTCCTTCCTTCTTCCTTCTTTTCTCCTTTCCTCCCCTCTCTCCCTCCTTACTCCTTTCCTCCCTCTTTCCCTACTCCTTTCCTTCCTTCCTTCCCTCTCTCCTTACTTCCTTCCTTCCTCACGTTCGAGAGAGACAGACTGGTGACAACTATAAGCTGCTGTTAGCATTGAGACAAACAGGCATATGTTTAATTTAGATATTAAATTCACCTTAAATTCCACCTTAAATTCCACCTTAACACAAACAGACAGAAGACAGATTAGAGATGACACCTGAATAAAATGAGAGACTATAAATCTTATGACACATGACACACTGAATAGTTTCATTATTACTTTTCTCTTTAAGAGTTTTGCAATCAGAAAATCACCAGAGTCACAAGATGAAGCTCTTTCTTCATCATCAACATCAAAACAGAACTAACGAAATAAGGAAATACATTAAATCACACTTTTAGGAGAAATGCAGATGATTTGGTGAAACTGTAACGAGAAGCTGATCGCTGTTCATTTGTCTGATTTCTTGTTTATAAGATAAATATTTTAATTGTAGGTGTTTAAAAAGTCGTCTAAAGCCGCATATTCTATACCTCTTTAACCCTCCTGTTGTAGTTAGGAAGGGAAGAAGGAAGGAAAGGAGGGAGGGAAGGAAGGAAAGAAGGTAGGAGGGAAAGAGAGAAGGAGGGAGGGAGGAAAGAAGGAAGGAGGGAGGGAGGGAGGAAGGAAGGAAAGAGAGACGGAAGGAAAGGAGGGAGGGAAGGAGGGAGGAAAGAAGGAAGGAGAGAAGGAAGGGAGGAAGGAAGGAAGGCAGGCAGAAGGAAGGAAAGGAGGGAGGGAAGGAAAGAAGGAAGGAGGGAGGGAGGAAGGAAGGAAAGAGAGAAGGAGGAAAGAAGGACAGAAGGAAGGAAGGAAAGAAGGATAGAAGAAAGGAAGGGAGGAAGGAAGACAGGAAGAAGGAAGGAAAGGAGGGAGGGAAGGAAGGTAGGAGGAAGGAAGGAAAGAAGGAAGGAGGAAGGGAGGGAAGAAGGACAGAAAGAAGGAAAGGAGGGAGGAAAGAGGGAAGGAGGAAAGAAGGACAGAAGAAAGGAAGGAATGAAGGGAGGAAGGAAGGTAGGAGGCTTCTTTGATATCGAAAGGTTGTTCCGTAGTATTTGGGGTGTAATTAATAAAAGTTGCATCCCACAATTAGTTAACGAGGGACCCTAACCCTAACCAAGCAGCTTTAACTGAAGTTATCGAAAGTTTACAGGAAGTTAAATGTTTAAACTTCACAATAAAAGTCTGCAGTGGTGAGTTTTTAATCCAAATGCATAGTTTGATACGGATTTCCTCCCTTCTGACCTCATGTCTTTATTATCTCTGGAAACACTGAGATCTAAAAACTCACACACACACACACACACACACACACACACACACACACACACACACACACACACACACACAGATTTTTAAATACATTTCAGCGGGTTTGGCTGCATCAGCATGTTCATGAACTGACCCAGCATCATGTGACTGAGCTTTATTCATCATGATCAGTTTATTCTTGGATATGCTGCAAATTCTGCTTCATTATAAAGTCCATAGCAAGTTGTTTTGCTGTTCTTTGCAATTTTCTTGCATTTTTTTGCAGTTTGTTGCAAGTTTTTTGCAGGGTTTTACAGTTTTTTTTGCATTTTTTTGTAGTTTTTTGCAGTTTTTTTGCAGTTCTTTGCAGTTTTTGTGCAGTTTTTTGCAGTTATTGTAAAAAAAAATGTGCAGTCCGTTGCAGGTGTTTTGCAGAATTTTACACTTTTTTTGCATTTTTGTGCAGTTCTTTGTAGTTTTTTGCAGGGTTTTGTAGTTTTTGTGCAGTTCTTTGTAGTTTTTTTGCAGTTCTTTGTAGTTTTTGTGCAGTTCTTTGTAGTTTTTTTGCAGTTCTTTGTAGTTTTTTTTGCAGTTCTTTGTAGTTTTTTGCAGTTCTTTGTAGTTTTTTTGCAGTTCTTTGTAGTTTTTTTCCAGTTCTTTGTAGTTTTTTGCAGGGTTTTACAGTTTTTTTGTGTTTTTATGCTGTTTTTTTGCAGTTCTTGTGCAGTTTTTTTTCACTTATTGCAGATCATGTTTTACTAATACAGACTCAGCTTTGCTTCTCTGTGAACTATTCACTTTCTTGAAGTAGACCAGTGTGTAAAAGCTTTAAGTGATTTAAGTATTCTTCTCTCTCTGAAGCAGCTCTAACCTGCAGCTCTGTTTTGTTTTGTGTGCTTCAAGCGAGGAGCAAATAATGAGCGAGGCCTTGTCCGACCTGATTAACCTGTATCATAAGTATACAGTAACACAGTATTGAAATGATGCGTATAAAACACACACACACACACACACACACACACACACACACACACACACACACACACACACACACACACACACACACACACACACACACACACACACACACACACACACTCTCTTTCTCTCTCTCTCTCTCTTCAGTATAAAAGGAGGAACATTGCGTAATAGGTCCAGCAGTGATAATAAATCTGGATTTACAGAGATTCAAACATCACGGCAGCCCCCGACGGGTTAGCCAATCAGAGGTGATGTCACTGATCTACTTCCTCCTTCTGTGGGAAAGGTGTGGGAGTCTTTTCATTAGAGAGAAATCCTCCAGTTTATTTATGCTCTGATTAAACTGTCAAACGTGTCAGGAGCGTTTATAACCAACATTACAGGTCGGGTCGGGACTCGCTTTTTAAAAAAATCAACGATAATAATAATAATAATAAACTTTTAACTTCCTCACTTCTTTATTACTGGAAGAATTATCACCCCATTATTTCACAAGAGGGGATGATAGACAGAGATTTAGCAACTTCCAGCTTTTATAGATCCTCTTTTGACCCTCTGACCAGCTTCAGTTTGACCAGGTTTAAAAAAAAAAAGTAAAATAAAAAGATCAGCAGATGGAGATCGTATGGTTTCAGCATCAACATGTAATAAGTAATAAGTAATAATAATACTACTAATAATGATAATAAATATAATTTGATACCACTAATATAATACTTGTAGTTTGAGGTTTTGCACGACAGCAGAAAAACGAAGCATACGTTTCATTTTTTCCATGAGGTAATGGATGCAGGAAGTATTTATTCTAGTTTAGCCGCGAGGTATGTGAACATGTGTGTGTGTCTGTGTGTGTGTGTGTGTGTGTGTGTGTGTGTGTGTGTTTCTATGTTTAGGAGGACCAGGGATGTTTTAGGAGAAGGTTTATAAGAGGTTAAGGGGTAAAAAGGGTAAAAGGTTGAGGTTGTGTGTATTTGTAATAAAAGGTAAAAGGTCAGGAATGTGAACGATGGTCCTCACAAGTATAGCAAACACAACTATTAAAGACTAACACATCTGTGGAAGTGTTTCATTTGTTTTATCCTCCGTCGCCCCAGTTTGTGGTGTTTTTTTGTTGTAATTTTTAAGAATTTTAATTTGAAATAAATAAATAGTTTTTAATTACTTTTTAAAAAGTTCCTTCTTTTCCATTTCTCTCGTTCTCTCTCGTTCTTTCTTTCTCTTTTTTTGTTTCATGTGTCCCACTTTCTGCTCTCCCTGTATTCAGTTAAATTCAAACATCCATCATTGGCATGGCTGTCACGAGTGTGTTGCCAAAGCAATAAAATACATAACAATCTGGAGCTGTGTGTGTGTGTGTGTGTGTGTGTGTGTGTGTGTGTGTGTGTGTGTGTGTGTGTGTGTGTGTGTGTGTGTGTGTGTGTGTGTGTGTGTGTGTGTGTGTGTTGATGTATTTCCCATCAGTCCTGGTCATCCTTACCCAACCCTTTACCAGAATCCACCACTGAGTCACGCGAAGCAAATTGCGAGTCAGCTGTTTGACTTAAACAACTTGTGAAAAGAAGAAGAAGCGAAAAAAAAAAAAAGTATTAATGTGGCGGTGAAAGTGTTTCGGTCCACACAGCTGGACACACCTGTCACCAAACACACATTCATAACCTCTTTTATTTTGTATTTTTTTTATTGTGCGTCACAGCTGAAACTTCCTAAAGCGTGAAAAACAAAACAAATGATGTGATGATGACGATCCGACCACATGTAAGAAGTCTGCGGAGGAGTTTAAACGAACCTCATCGGAGTTTAAAATTAAAGGAAAGAAAACAAAACATATGACGGCGGCCGACAAACACGCACTTCCTGACGACACCTGATACAGGAAGCAGACATAGACATAACATCCGTGACGTCACCCATTGGTTTATGGACTGCTGCTCGGAAGCCAATAGTTTCTAATCTAGGCAGCGTCATCTTGAAAATTTCAGGTGCATGCTGGGAAAAATAAAAACATGGATTCTACTTATATGGGCATGAGGCGGAGCAGGGTGGTTGCTATGGTTGCGAGGGCTGGATCCAGGTGGGGAGTTCTGGTCCTCTGAAATGAGGCCAACGCGGAAGTAACTTAGAGCTGCATTCTATCAAAAGGCCACCAGGGGGCGACCGTTTTGGTGCCAAAATGTCCTCGAGATCCAGCCCTCGCAACCATAGCAACCACCCTGCTCCGCCTCATGCCCATATAAGTAGAATCCGTGTTTTCATTTTTCCCAGCATGCACCTGAAATTTTCAAGATGGCGCTGCCTAGATTCGAAACTATTGGCTTCCGAGCAGCAGTCCACAAACCAATGGGTGACGTCACGGATGTTACGTCCATTTCTTCTATACAGTCTATGGCTGGATCTCGAGGACATTGGTCAATCAACCTGTCAATCACGACGTAGCCACGCCCTTATGCATACCCTGCTTTATCATCACATATAAAATCAGGGAGGCCAAAATGTCCCAAATGAACATCATACTGCATTGAAGAAGGCTTTAAACTAGCGATTGAGACCATAAACACATTTTGAAAACGTTTACTGAGGTTAGAAATCAAGTGAGAAGTTGGCGAATTCTCCATTGACTTGTATAGAGACGGTCGCCCCCCTGGTGGCCTTTTGATAGAATGCAGCTCTAAGTTACTTCCGCGTTGGCCTCATTTCAGAGGACCGGACCCCCACCCCGCCCCTCTGCCAGGAAGCAGCTGGCTCAGCGGCAGACTCGGGATTCGTCATGATTAGTGGTTGTCGTTTCTTTTTCCTTCTTTGAATTATGTTTACTGTTAAACCACATTAGATGCACGTGTGGGGAAAAACCCCGAATGATTCCCCCCGAAAACACTTACCATGTGTAGATCTGTAGATCACGAGTTTCATATGTTGAGATGTTTGATTCATGTCTCGATAACATGATGAGATTTAATGTAACATGAGTCAGAATTACTCTTTTTTTCCTCTCCCTGGTGGGTTTGTGGTTATTGATGACAGCTCTGTCGGACATGATGGATGATGATAATCGGTACTAGATGGGGTTGTGATTGTTTTCAAGGGGCGAAACTTTAGTCTTTAAGTCAGAACAGTTGAGGATTTGAGGCCTTGGGTACATTAGAGGCTTTAAAATGATGAAAGTTTGTGGAAAATCGTGTAAATCCAAAGTGAATCACCAAATGACTTGCAAGGGTGAAGTAAAGTGGATTGTTTGCCTTACATTGAGTTCAACTCTGGTGAACTTTGGTGAACTTTGGTGAACTTTGACCCCCACATTTGCACCAATTTTAACCCTCCTGTTGTCCTCGAGTCAAGGGAGGGAAGGAGGGAGGGAGGGAGGGAGAAAGGAAGAACAGTCAAAACAGACGGGTCAATTTGACCCGGGAGGACGACTATAAACCAAAAATAACCCATCTTCACCTTTTTTTTAGGGGTTGAAGAGCTAAAGGAAGGTAACAAAGCTTATTAGCGTTTATTTAACATCCTCTGTCGGAGTCTAAACTGATCCACAAACAGTTATAAGAGAGGAGTTGATGATCATGATACGGGCAAATTAAATAAATCCAAAATGAATCACCAAATTACTTGCAAGGGTGAAGTAAAGTAGATCATATTCCTTACATTCAGGTCAATTGTGGTGAACTTTGACCCACAAATTTCACACTTTTTAGGGGATAGAGAGCTAAAAGAAGGTAACAGAGCTTCTTATATTTTATTTAACTTCCTCCAATTATGAGCCAGGAGTTGATGATGTATGATTAAGTAAATAAATCCAAAGTGAATCACCACCATCACTGGATTTACTTTCAAGTGTAAAGTGAATCAGCACAGATTCCTTCACATTGAGTTCAATTTTGATGAATTTTGATCAATGTTGACTGCTGCAAACTATATAACAGTATACAGACTATTTTCTTAACTTGGACTGTGATCGCTCCAGTGATTATTGAAACTGTTTTAAAGCATATTTGAGTCACTATTCCACATTAATATACACTGCAGACCAATAAAAACATGCATGTTAAGGTTGAATCAAGAGATCTACTACTACTACTAATAATGCATTTTATTTAAAGGCGCCTTTAAAATCACTCATTGTCTCACATTAACCCTTTATAGGACACTCATTGAAAGGAAGGAAGGAAGGAAGGAGGGAGGAAGGAAAGGAAGGAAGGAAGGTAGGGGGGAGGAAAGAAAGAGAGAAGGAGGGAGGGAGGAAGGGAAGAAAGAAGGAAGGAAGGAAGAAGAAAGGGGATGGAAGAAGGAAAGAAGGAAGGGAGGAGAGAAGGAGGGAGGGAGGAAGGACAGATGGAAGGAAGGAAAGGAAGGAAGGACGGATGGAGGAAGGAAAGAAGGAAGGGAGGAGAGAAGGAGGGAGGGAGGAAGGACAGATGGAAGGAAGGAAAGGAAGGAAGGATGGAGGAAATAAGGAATGAGGGAGGGAGAAAGGAAGAGAGGAAGGGAAGAAAGAAGGCAGGGAGGAAGGAAAGGAAGGAAGGAAGGATATTTTGAGATATTTACAGAAGTTACCAAATATAATTATTTGCCCAATAAAGGGTTAAACAACATCAAACATAATAAATCAGCTAACATTGATGTGGAAGTTAATATTTAAATAAATAAATAAATAATAATGTGACTATATAGTGCAATAACTATATAAATATAATGACTCACACCTGTGCTTAATTCAGTCAGCACCAGACACCAAAGGCCCTGGCAGTAAAAATGGAGGATGAGTTAAATGAAGAGAGTGACTTGTGTGAACTTTACCTTTAAATAATGCGTCATTACACACTAACAGCCGCCGCTCAGTAAACAGGAAGTACAGCTCATACTTTCCTCGTAACCTCTTTATGATATTTACGATGTGGCATCATTACTGGATCTTTAAGGGAGTCTGTGTTTCCTCTGAATGCTCTCGTGTGTCTCGTGTTTCTCGTACTTCCTGGTTTCATTCTGGAGAACTGAGCTCGTTCAAATGTCAACACAGCTGTCAGGTGACATCGCTCTTCTTCCTGCTAAACCGTAAATGTAAAAACAGTACAAATACATCCTCCTCTGTGTGTGTGTGTGTGTGTGTGTGTGTGTGTGTGTGTGTGTGTGTGTGTGTGTGTGTGTGTG
>NW_026518723.1:0-5000 GCF_027409825.1 Scomber japonicus | reverse complement strand
CTCTCTCTCTCTCTCTCTGTGTGTGTGTGTGTGTGTGTGTGTGTGTGTTTGGCACCATGATGTCACACCCTAGCCCCCCCTCCCCCCTCCTCCCTCCTCTTCTAACAAGATACCACGTTCATGCTGTCATCTCTCGTCTTCTCCGCTGCTTTAGAGATAAACCATCGACAACTCCTTTAATCTAATTAAGAGTCTTAAAAAAAAAAAAAAATCTTGTTTGTCTTTAAAAACAAACGTTAAAAAAAAATCTGTGAATGAAAGAATGAAAGGTGACATCATTTCATTTCTCTTCTTCTTTTTTTACATTTTATTTCTCAATATTTTCTCACGTGTAGCGAAATCTGTCCTCTTTGTTTCTTCTTCCTCCTCTCTCATTCTCTCGTTCTCTCGCTCTCTCGCTCTCCTCGCTCTCGTTGCCATAGGATTCCTAAAATAAGTGTGGAGCAGAATTGGAAACAAGTGGCGTTACCTCACTGTGCTCGCTGCTCGCTGCTCGCTGCTCGCTGCTCGCTGCGTTGGCACGGACGGCGTTCAAGACTCACAATCTGCACTAAATTACTGGAGCTAGAGCTTTTTTTTTTTTTTTTTGCTGTAATGTTTTGCTCACTTGTTAATATTCCCACCTTTCTTATTGCCTGATGAAAACATAGATCAACAAGCCCCCCCCCCCAGTGTTAAGTACCCCATGATACCCCCCCCTCCCCCAGTGTTTAATACCCCCCACCCCCTAACAGTGGGCTACATGAGTGACAGCACTGTGACAGTCTGGTATGATCTCATTAGAGTGATAATGGAAACTTTCAGCGCCCTTCAAAATAAAAGAGAATTCATTTCAAGAAAGTTGTAGGAAATTGGGGTTTCTTTTCCCCCCCTCAAGCTACAATAATTTTTTTAGGGTTCGGACCATATTTACTCCTAATAATGATATTGCTGTTTATTTATTAACATATTAACACTTAAAGGAGCAGTGTGTGAAATTTAGTGGCATGAAGATATTTAGATATAAAAAGGCTCTATTATTGGAGCTAAAGCTTTTTTATTTTTTATTTTTTTGCTGTAATGTTTTGCTCACTTGTTAATATTCCCACCTTTCTTATTGCCAATCCCCCCCTTGCCAATCCCCCCCCCCCCCCCCAGTGTTAAATACCCCATAATATATATGTAACAGTGGGCTACATGAGTGACAGCACTGTGACAGTCTGGTATGATCTCATTAGAGTGATAATGGAAACTTTCAGCACCCCTTCAAAATAAAATAAAATTAAAGAAAGTTGGATGAAATCACCCCCCCCCCCCCCCCCCCCCCCCCCGGACCATATTTACTCCTAATAATTATTCATTCATGTTTATTTATTAATGTATTAACACTTAAAGGAGCAGTGTGTGAGATTTAGTGGCATTTAGTAGCTGTATGAAACTTCTATGCTTCTGTAGAAACATGACGGGCTGCGTTGGAGATATTTAGATATTAAAAAAGCTCATTTTGGGTTCACTATAACCTCAGTTCAACTGTGCAATACACACATATATATATACTGTATATATATTTATTTATCCACTTTAAAATCCATACAATAACAATATCAAACTCAGATATCTCATCATTCAACACCAATATTACTCTTGTACATAATGTTACTTTCTTTTCTTTCCTACTACTATTTATTCATTATTTATTGTTTATTATTTATTATGTATTGTGGGACTATTAAAGGAATATCTTATTATATTTTATCGTGTCTTTAGGTAAGGTAAAGGATTATATACTTATCAATATTATAATCCATTTCTGCTAAGTTTTGCTCTACTAGATGCCGCTAAACTCTACACACTGGTCCTTTAACAGCTCGCTTTATCAAACTAAATGTTATAATATAATGTTATAATATGTATATAATTTACAGAGCTATTATTTGTGTGACCATGTTGATTTATAAGCAGTATATGATGATGATGTTGGACACTTTGAGGTGTGTTCATTAGGTTTTATTCCCACATAAACAGCCTGAATAGTTAAATTAAGTCTTTTTAGTCAAATTGCAATTCAAGCTGCAAGAGTTCAAGATTTCTACAGACTGTCACAGCCTGTATAAACTGAATTATGGTCAATTTAAGTCATTTATTTAAGGAGTAGAGTCACAAGCATCACATATAATGAAGTAAAAGTGAGTATATTAAGTTTTATTTGAGTTTATTCAACAGTAACATGGCTGCAGAATAATAAATAAATACACCTTTAACTCTTCAGATCCTTATAGGACACAAGTTAAAGCACATGTGTTGTATTTATGTGTCCTAATATTAGACCAAACATCAACTCTTAACAGTGAGTGAGGAAGAGAGTGAGTGTGAGAGTGAAGAGGCGAGTTGTGTGACCCCCCCTTTGGGCTTTCCATATCTTTACAACTTCCGAGGTCGGAAGTCGGAACTTACGAGGAGCACTTGAAGGCAGCATCAGTCTTCTCATGTGCTCCCTCAGTGTCTGCTGTCTCCCTGAGCGCTATCATTCTTCCCCATTCAGCTTCCTGCCCTATAAATATTTGAGCAGCCCCATTAGGGAGTGAGGTAATCTCAACACGCGCGCTCACGTGCACACTCACGCACACACTCACGGAGGCCGCCGCCGAGCCGTAGTAGCGCCTAATAGTCTTGTCAGGAACGTTAGACCCCCGGAGCTAACGGGCTAATTAAGAGCGAAACAGGTTTAACGAGTTTAGACTGTTCATTAAGGCAGAAACCTGATTAATTAACGGTGGAGGATGGAGAGAGAGAGAAGAGAGAGAGAGAGAAAGAGAAAGAGAGAGAGTTCGTTAACGAGACGAGTGATTAATTAAAACTACGGATGACGGAGAGAGTAACTTTAACAAAAAATGGGGGGAAAAAAGGTGAGGGATGATTAGTATCCACTGGAAGGAGGAGAAAAGAGAGAGAGAGAGAGAACAAAAAGGAGGTAGAGGAAGATGAGAAGAGAAAGAAAAGTGAGGGCAGGACAGAGGATGGATGATGAGAGAGAGAGAGAGAGGAAGAAAATGGAAGAAAGAGCAGGTAGTGGAGAAGAAGAGAAGATGAAATAAAGGGAAAATTGATCAAGTAAAGGAGGAAGAAAGGAGAGAGTGGGGATAGAAAAGAGAAGAATAAAAGAAAAGTGAGGCAGGAAGGAGGATGGATGGATGGATGAGAGAGGGGGAGGAAAGGTATTGAAAGAGTAGAAAATGGAAGAAAGAGAAGAGAAGATGAAGGAAAGAGAAAATTGATACAGTAAAAGAGGAAGAAAGGAGAGAGTGGGGATGGAAGGAGGATGGATGGATGGATGAGAGAGGGGGAGGAAAGGTATTGAAAGAGTAGAAAATGGAAGAAAGAGAAGAGAAGATGAAGGAAAGAGAAAATTGATACAGTAAAAGAGGAAGAAAGGAGAGAGTGGGGATGGAAGGAGGATGGATGGATGGATGAGAGAGGGGGAGGAAAGGTATTGAAAGAGTAGAAAATGGAAGAAAGAGAAGAGAAGATGAAAGACAGAGAAAATTGATACAAGAAAGGAGGAAGAAAGGAGAGAGGGGGGGGTAGAAAAGAGAAGTGAGAGCAGGAAGGAGGATGGATGGATGAGAGAGAGAGGGAGGAAAGGAATTGAAAGACTAGAAAATGGAAGAAGGAAATATAATGGAGAGAAAGGAAGATGAAAAGGAGAGAGAGAATAGAAAGGAGAAAGTAAGGAAGAGGAAAAAGGGGATGATAGAAAAGAAAAGTGAGGACGGAATAGGATGGATGGATGGATGAAGGGATGGAAGAAGAGAGTGATTAGAAAGAAGGGAGGGAAGAGGGAAGAACAAGATAAGAAGAGAAAAGAAAAAGTGAAAGAAAAGTGAGGGCAGGAAGGAGGATGGATGGATGAGAGAGAGAGAGGGAGGAATTAAAAGAGTGGGAAAATGGAAGAAAGAAAAGGTAGTGGAGAGAAGAGAAGATGAAGGAAAGAGAAAATTGATACATGAAAGGAGAGAGTGAGGATAGAAAAGATAAGAAAAGCAAAGTGAGGATGGATGGATGGATGGATGGATGGATGAAAGAGGGAGAAAAAGAATTGAAAGAGTGGAAAATAGAAAGAGGAGAGAATTAGAAAGAGGTATTTTAAGGGAAGAACAAAAAGGGGGGAATAGAAAAGATAAGAAGAGAAAGAAAAGTGAGGGCAGGAAGGATGATGGATGGATGAGAGAGAGAGGGAGAAAAGGAAGACTGTGGAACAATGGAAGAAGAGAACGAGAAGATGAAGGGAGGAGAAAAGGAGGGTGGGGGGAAAGATCGATGGAGGGAGCGAGAGATTAGAAAGAAGAAGAAGGGACGAAGAAAAAAGAGAAGCAGAGAAAGATTGATAGAAAAGAAAGTGGAGAGATGGATGGATGAGAGAGAGAAAATCAATTGAAAGAGAAGAAAAATGGAAGGATGAAAAGATAGTGGAGAGAAGAAAAGATAAAAGAAGAAGAAAAAAGGAGAGATAGATTAGAAAGGAGAAAGTGAGGAATGAAAAAAGGGGGATAGGAAAGATAAGATAGAATAGAAACTGGAGGAGGATGGAGAGAAGGAAATAAGTGGAAAAATGGACGAATGAAAGAGAAAATGGGTGAAGGAGGAGAAAAAAAGGAGGGTGGGATAAAGATTGATGGAGGGAGAGAGAGATTAGTAAAGGAGGAAGAATGAAAGCAGAGAAATGTTGAGAGTGGCATGAATGGAGAGATGGATGAAAGAGAGAGGGAGAGAAAGGAATGGAGGAAAAGAGAGGGAAGAAAGGATGAAGGGAGAGAGTGATAAGAAAGGAGAAAGCGAGGAAGAAAGAAGTGATTGATAAGAAAAGATGATGGAGGGATGGAGGAGAAAGAGAGGGAATGAAGAAGAGAGAGAGAGAGAGAGAGAGAGAAGAAGAAGAGAGAGAAGAGAGAGAGAGAGAGAGATGGAGAGAGAGAGAAGGAAGAAGGAGAGAGAGATGGAGAGAGAGGGAGAGACTTCATTAA
>NW_026518722.1:0-17753 GCF_027409825.1 Scomber japonicus | reverse complement strand
TATACGAGCAGTGTCACCAATCACCAATCTCAGTGACTCGGCGTTTCTTCAGACACGTGAACGCACCACGAGACCCGGCGTGCAAATCTTCTGTAAGCTAACGCTAACGTAAAACTTTACACACACACACACACACACACACACACACACACACAGACACACACACACACACACACACACACACACACACACCTTCACTGACCTGCAGGAGCAACAGTGAGTGGCTTGAGGGAAACAGGTGGATCCACAGTTCATGAACATTACATCATTACATGCAGACACACAGCTAATATTCAAAAAGTAAAACCAACATTTTATTCTGTAAAAAAAAAAAAATCACGTTATTCTGTAAAAAAAAACATCGTTATTCTGTAAAAAAAAAATCATTATTCTGTAAAAGAAAAAAAACCCCATCATGTTATTCTGTAAAAAAAAAAAAAAAAAAACCATCATGTTATTCTGTAAAAAAAAAAAAAACATCGTTATTCTGTAAAAAAAAAAAAAAACATCGTTATTCTGTAAAAAAAAAAAAACCATCGTTATTCTGTAAAAAAAAAAAAAACCATCATGTTATTCTGTAAAAAAAAAAACATCGTTATTCTGTAAAAAAAAAACAAAAAAACATCATGTTATTCTGTAAAAAAAAACAAAACATCGTTATTCTGTAAAAAAAAAAGACATCGTTTTTCTGTAAAAAAAAACCCATCATGTTATTCTGTAAAAAAAAAAAAAATCACGTTATTCTGTAAAAAAAAACAAAACATCGTTATTCTGTAAAAAAAAAAAAAATCACGTTATTCTGTAAAAAAAAATCACGTTATTCTGTAAAAAAAAAAAAATCGTTATTCTGTAAAAAAAAAAAATCGTTATTCTGTAAAAAAAAAATCGTTATTCTGTAAAAAAAAAAAACATCGTTATTCTGTAAAAAAAAACAAAAACATCGTTATTCTGTAAAAAAAAAAAAAACATTGTTATTCTGTAAAAAAAAAAAAAAAACCAAAAAACTTTCACACTGGAAATAAAATCTAAATCTCAAGTGTTTAAATTAAAAAATATGAATGCTTTGAATGCTTTTATCAAACCAGATTTTTTCTATGTGATTCATGTGTCGTCATAGCAACCTATCGACAGACATTTGTTCATATAACAATTGACATAAAGTGAGGAAACTAAACTAAAAAAGTTAAGACATGATAAAAACAAATAAATACTTAAATCAAAGTGGTTGATCCAAGTTTTTGACTTCTGCACATATAATTATAATTTATTTATTCAATTTTATTTTTTTGCTGAGCAGCCACAAACTGATTTTCATTGTGTTTTAAAAGTGACGAACATCTATCTATCTATCTTCTCCACATATTATATTAGCCTTTAATAAACATTTCTACATGTAGTCTGTATGCAAGTATGTGTGTTAGTACATTAGTGCTTTTATATTTATAATGTTATGTGTAGGAAACTGTGCATGCAGGTCTCTTTGTGAATATGCATAATCTAGATTTTACACACTTACATTTGGAGTCTGAGCTAAAATAAATATACAAATCTAACACTTACAAAAAACCCAGCTCATTCTCCAACAGAAGCCTATTTAGAGATGTATTTTTTTCCAATGCAAATATTGCACATGAATATAGCATACAGCATACCTTCCAATGAATCTCCACGTTGTCTGAATCTTCACATGCATCTTCACTTAGACTTCTTATACACACAAGAAATATAAAAGTCTTTTGCTTGACCTACTAAAATACATTCTTACTGATTGTAACAGATTTGGGTGCATTCAGACAAAAAAGTGACTAAATGACTAAATGATCAAGAAAGCAAAAAATGTTCCTTACAATTCTTTTTATTTGTTATATTCAGACACTGGTGTAAAAAAAAAAAGAACATTTCATTCAATGTAATCATCTGATTTTGAAATATTATATAGGAAGGGAGGAAAGGAAATAAAGAAGGGAGGAAGAAAGGAGGAAGGGAGGAAAGGAAATAAAGAAGGGAGGAAGGAGGGAGGAAGGAAGGGAGGAAAGGAAATAAGGAAGGGAGGTAAAGTGAAGGAAAGGAGGGAGGAAGGGAGGAAGGAAGGGAGGGAGGAAGGAAGGAAAGGAGGAAGAAGGAAGGAAGGGAGGAAGGAAGGAAAGGAGGAAGAAGAAAGGAAGGGAGGAAGGGAAATAAAGAAAGGAGAAAGGAAAGGAGGAAGGGAGGAAAAGAAGAAGGAAGGAAGGGAGGAGGGAGGAAGGAAGGGAGGAAAGGAAATAAAGGAAGGGAGGTAAAGTGAAGGAAAGGTGGGAGGGAGGGAGGAAGGAAAGGAGGAAGAAGGAAGGAAGGGAGGAAGGGAGGAAGTAGGGAGGGAGGAAGGGAAATAAAGAAAGGAGAAAGGAAAGGAGGAAGGGAGGAAAAGAAGAAGGAAGGAAGGGAGGAGGGAGGAAGGAAGGGAGGAAAGGAAATAAGGAAGGGAGGTAAAGTGAAGGAAAGGAGGGAGGAAGGGAGGAAGGAAGGGAGGGAGGAAGGAAGGAAAGGAGGAAGAAGGAAGGAAGGGAGGAAGGAAGGAAAGGAGGAAGAAGAAAGGAAGGGAGGAAGGGAAATAAAGAAAGGAGAAAGGAAAGGAGGAAGGAAGGAAAGGAGGAAGAAGGAAGGAAGGGAGGAAGGGAGGAAGGAAGGGAGGTAAAGTGAAGGAAAGGAGGGAGGAAGGGAGGAAGGAAGGGAGGGAGGAAGGAAGGAAAGGAGGAAGAAGGAAGGAAGGGAGGAAGGGAGGAAGTAGGGAGGGAGGAAGGGAAATAAAGAAAGGAGAAAGGAAAGGAGGAAGGGAGGAAAAGAAGAAGGAAGGAAGGGAGGAGGGAGGAAGGAAGGGAGGAAAGGAAATAAAGGAAGGGAGGTAAAGGGAAGGAAAGGAGGGAGGGAGGGAAGGAGGGAGGAAGGAAGGAAGGAAGGAAGGAAGGAAGGAGGGAAGGAGGGAGGAAATTAAGAAGAACATTTCATTCAATGTAATCATCTGATTTTGAAATATTAAACATGTTTTAACAGTTTTTTTTAAGATGTCTTTTAAATGTCTTAAAACACACAAACATCCTCCTCGACCTCAACTCTTCTGAAATGAGAGAATCGAGACGTTGTGGTTTTAAGTCACACATGCAGCTCTGACACACTACTGGAGGTCTAAACCATCCTAAACCATCACCATGCTGGGTCTCTTTATATTATCATCATTATCTGTGACAGAGCCGAAAGGTTAAAGGTCAAGCTTTTGGCAAACTGCCTTACAATGCAAGCAAGATGTATAACAAAGACATAATGCCTGTTAACAAGAAACCCTTCAGTCACCCTTTATAGGACACTCATAGACAGGAAGGGGGGAAGGAAGGGAGGAAAGAAGGAAGGATGGAGGAAGGAAAGGAAGGTAGGCGGAAGGAAATAAGGAAGGAAGGAAGGTAGGCGGGAGGAAAGAAAGAGAGAAGGAGGGAGGGAGGAAGGGAAGAAAGAAGGAAGGAAGGAAGGAAGAAGAAGGGGATGGAGGAAGGAAAGAAGGAAGGGAGGAGAGAAGGAGGGAGGGAGGAAGAACAGATCGAAGGAAGCAATGTAAGGAAGGAAGGAAAGAAGGAAGGGAGGAGAGAAGGAGGGAGGGAGGAAGGACAGATGGAAGGAAGGAAAGGAAGGAAGGACAGAGGAAATAAGGAACGAGGGAGGGAGAAAGGAAAAGAGGAAGGGAAGAAAGAAGGCAGGGAGGGAGGGAGGAAGAACAGATGGAAGGAAGCAATGTAAGGTAGGAAGGACGGAAGGGAGGAAGGAAAGAAGGAAGGGAGGAGAGAAGGAGGGAAAGGAAGGAAGGACAGAGGAAATAAGGAACGAGGGAGAGAGAAAGGAAAAGAGGAAGGGAAGAAAGAAGGCAGGGAGGGAGGGAGGAAGAACAGATGGAAGGAAGCAATGTAAGGAAGGAAGGACGAAGGGAGGAAGGAAGGAAGGAAGGGAGGAGAGAAGGAAGGAAGGAAGGACAGAGGAAATAAGGAATGAGGGAGGGAGAAAGGAAAAGAGGAAGGGAAGAAAGAAGGCAGGGAGGAAGGAAAGGAAGGAAATAAGGAACGAGGGAGGGAGAAAGGAAAAGAGGAAGGGAAGAAAGAAGGCAGGGAGGAAGGAAAGGAAGGAAGGAAGGATATTTTGGGATATTTACAGAAGTCACCAAATATAATTATTTGCCCAATAAAGGGTTAAACATGAACTAAAGCAGGCAGCACCTTCATTTAGCTGTAACACGTATTAATGACACAGTTAGTGGACGGTAGAAATATATAAATCAGTCAGATTTCCATGGCAACAGCAGCACATCAAACTCATACAACACCAGGACAGCTTTTTATGTTGTAGCCCAATCAATACTTAACTTTACATCCTTGCTATTATTTTCTATTTTTGATTGATTTAACCCTCCTGTTGAAGGAAGGAGGGGATGCGGAAGGAAAGGAGGAAAGGAGGAAGGGAAATAAAGAAGGGAGAAAAGGAAAGGAGGAAGGGAGGAAGGAAGGAAGGGAGGAAAGGAAGAGGAAGGAAGGAAGGAAGGGAAATAAAGAAGGGAGGAAGGAAAGGAGGAAGAAGGGAGGAAGGAAGGGAGGAAAGGAAATAAGGAAAGGAGGTAAAGAGAAGGAAAGGAGGGGGGAAGGAAGGAGGGAAGGGAGGAGAGGAAGAAGGAAGGGAGGAAAGGAAATAAGGAAGGGTGGTAAAGGGAAGGAAAGGAGGGAGGGAGGGAGGAAGGAAGGAAGGAAGGAGGGAAGGAGAGAGGCAGGGAGGGAGGGAGGAAAGGAAAGGAAATAAGGAAGGGAGGTAAAGGGAAGGAAAGGAGGGAGGGAGGGAGGAAGGAAGGAAGGAAGGTGGGGGGGAGGGAGGAAAGGAAATAAATAAGGGAGGAAGGAAAGGAGGAAGATGGAAGGAAGGACGAGAGGAAAGGAAATAAAGAAGGAAGGAAGGAAGGAAGGAAGGAAGGAGGAAAGGAAATAAATAAGGGAGGAAGGAAAGGAGGAAGAAGGAAGGAAGGGAGGGAGGAAAGGAAATAAAGAAGGGAGGAAGAAGAAATGAGGGAGGGAGGAAGGAAGGAAGTAAGGGACGAACAGTCAAAACAGACGGAGTCAATTTGACCCGGGAGGACGACAGGAAGGTTAAGTCCTTCATCATCACATCTTTAGTCACTTTAGTCAAAGTTGGGTTTCTGTTGCATGAAAATAATCTGAAAATAATCTGGCTTCAAAAGTAGATGAAAAAAATATGGAAAACTTTAAATGCTGTGCTTTATTAGAAAATAGCAGTAATATGTACGATGCATGATTTTGCACAGTTAATATGCAGTTTGGAGTATTAACAGAAGTGCTATCACGCTGTAACAAGGCAGTTAGTGATGAATAAAGTACAAAAATACTTCATTATAATGACATGAAGGGCAGTTGTTGTTATCTACAGTTCGTTATTTAAGCTAGCTTGTTAGCCACACCCCTGCACTAGCATATACATATATATAGATAGATATAAAAGGCATGCAATCTTTTTTCTATGCTTCATTAAATATAAAGTTAAACATGTCAAAAAGGTTTTATGTACAAGAAGGTGGATCATATCATAAAGGTCCGCTAGATCGCCTCCCTACAGTGCTAATGTTGCTAAAGGCCTCTAAAAAAAAGGTAAGACACTTTGTGATGTTTCTATAAAATAACCATAATATTGTCAATTATCTCATATTGTACAGTTTAACATATTATATGACAGCATATTCAAAAAACACTGTTATATACTTATTAATTCTCTACACATTCACTTTTCTATTCTGATAGCTGCTTATTTCTGTGCTAACAAGCTAACGGGATTAGCCTAGCCGTAACGGTGGAATCAGGGTTTTACGTGATTTAAAAGGGGAAAAAAGCCCAACCTGTTTTATTCTTTGGTTTTTTCCAAGCTTGACTATTTAAATATTAGAGTTAACCTTATAAAGACTCACAACTTTGAATTAGGGGCAGACATTTAACCAGCTAATTAGTTTGGTACATGAAGCATTATGAATGTTATCACCCAAAGACCCTCAGATGTACATAAAAATATATCCGTACCTATTTATTACAATGCTCCATTAGCACACATCATACTTCTACATATATGCATGTTTTTAGTTGTTTTGGGTTTTTTTTCCATTAAAGCATGGGCTCAAGATTTTTCCAACCTGGGATTAAAGTGAATTAATAAAGTTTTGTACTGAATGTAACCAGACATGTTTTCATGTTGGCCGAACAGCACTTTTTAGGTGACAAGAATATATTTAAATTATAAAGAAAAAACTAATATTTACACTTTGTTCGTTTAACAGACGGCATAATTGAGATTTATAGGAGAAGAATTGGGCTCAAATTAAAAGCTGCAATACAGAGTCACGAGATTGTGGAACAATATTTTGAAATGAAGCTTATTTAAATGTATGGACGTGATCTGTTTGATTTAGGAATAATAGACTTGTTATTCATGTTTCCAGCATTTTAGGAAGAGCCTAAAAATATTAAACTACAGATTTAATTGAGGCAGTGGGTGCTACAACCTTCAAACCGCTTCATTTCAGCTCCAGACAGTGATTAGTTTTCTTTCTAAAGCATATGGACTCATTATTGGAGTTTTCTTTTTTTTTTTTTTAATTGTCTGGGGCGAAAAAGAAAATGCTGTTTGCTAGCTAACTAGTAAAAAGCTCCAGCACCCTCTTGTGGCTTGTTAATTATAACCTATCACCAATTATTTAAGGTTGTGTCCCTAAAACCTGCACTAGCAACCAAATTTGACCCTGTGAAAGAGCGAAATTTATAAATATGTCACATGGCTAACAATGGAAATAAGTCTGAAAAGGTCAAAACTCCAACAACCAATGCATTTGACTTCTTTAGATTACTTTCCATCTGCAGGCAACTTGGAAGTAAGTCGAGTGATGCCAGAAATCCCTGCTAGCAACAGTAAAAGGACCGAAACACAAACCAGAATTGCTAGATGGGAGTATGTCTGGACGTATGTTAGATGCCGTTAAGTTAAGTCTTGCCGGTGAAAGTGCCTTGTTCAAACTCTGAAAGTCTCTGGATGGTCTTCAGGTCGGCGGGGGTCCGTTGACGTATCTCAGTGCCAGGTGGAGGGTGCGGTGCATCCTGCTGCTACGGTGGCACGGAGTCTCCAAGAAGCCCCAAATCAGACAAGCTAACAGAGCTAAAGCTGCAGCCAGAAGAAGGTAGAGGAGTGCTGGGGAGAGCGAGGACGAGGGAGTCCTGCTGGTGGGGGTCACAACACTGTGGAGGGGAAACAGGTGGAAGGTGTTAAGGCCCATTTATGCTCAACGTTAAACACAGATCCGGATACAGACGGAGCTTTCTGTCCGTGCTCTGCATTCATTTCGTCCGTATTTCTGCACGTTTCCATAAAGCTTATGGATACGGACCAAACTGAGCAGTACCACCGGAAACCATGGGGGGGCAGTGTTGCTGTCACTACTCGATACGTAGATCTAGTGAGACACGAAGAAGAAATAACAATGGAGGAACTTTTTGAGGAAAGGTTGTGTGAGTTGGTTAGAAACTTTAAACATATCGTTTTTGGAAGGAAGGAGGGAAGGTAGGAGGGAGGAAGAAGGAAGGAAAGGAGGGAGGAAGAAGGAAGGAAGAAGGAAGGAAAGGAAGAAGGATGGAAGGAAAGAGGGAAGGAAGTAAAGGAGGGAGGAAGGAAGAGAGGAGAGGAGAGGAAAGGAAGGAATGAAGGTATAGGGAGGAAAGAAGGAAGGAGGGAGAGAGAAAGGAAAAGAGGAAGGGAGGAGGGAAGGAAGAAGGGAAGGTAGGAGGGAGGAAAGAAGGAAGGAGGGAGAGAGGAAGGAAGGAAAGAAGAACATATCGTTTTTGTCTTTTATGCAAGAGGAACATTATCAATATCTCCTCCACAGTCGCCATGTTTGTTTTTGAGTTTGTTGACTCTGTGCTGCCCCCTGGTGGATGTATTGACTCTGTGCTGCCCCCTGGTGGATGTATTGACTCTGTGCTGCCCCCTGGTGGATGTATTGACTCTGTGCTGCCCCCTGGTGGATGTATTGACTCTGTGCTGCCCCCTGGTAGATGTATTGACTCTGTGCTGCCCCCTGGTGGATGTATTGACTCTGCGCTGCCCCCTGGTGGATGTATTGACTCTGTGCTGCCCCCTGGTGGATGTATTGACTCTGTGCTGCCCCCTGGTGGATGTATTGACTCTGCGCTGCCCCCTGGTGGATGTATTGACTCTGCGCTGCCCCCTGGTGGATGTATTGACTCTGCGCTGCCCCCTGGTGGATGTATCGACTCTGTGCTGCCCCCTGGTGGACGTATTGACTCTGTGCTGCCCCCTGGTGGATGTATTGACTCTGTGCTGCCCCCTGGTGGATGTATTGACTCTGTGCTGCCCCCTGGTGGATGTATTGACTCAGTACTGCCCCCTGGTGGATGTATTGACTCAGTACTGCCCCCTGGTGGATGTATTGACTCTGTGCTGCCCCCTGGTGGATGTATTGGTTAACATCCATGCCAACGTAAAGGACGCATGGAAGTATGTGAGCAGTGACGGTAACATCGTTTGAAAAGGACGGATACATTTTCGTACGTACGTTGACCATAAATGGGCCTTTAGTGTCTTGACTGTTGGCTCAACATGGATAGACACCCAACCTGAGGAAGTGTTAGTTAGTGGAGCCAGAAAATATACACCTAGGCAACAAGTAGAGGAACCAACCACCATGACTAAAACCTTTTATACTTTATACCAGGGGTGTCAAACTCATTTTCATTCAAGGGCCACATACAGCCCAATTTGATCTCATGTGGGCCGGATCATTAAAAAGATGGAAGGACGGAAGGAAAAGAGGGATGAGAAGGAAGAGAATACAGGAAGGAAAGGAAAGATGGAAGGAAGAGAAGAGAAGACCAGAGGGAAGGAAGGAAGGAAGGAAGGGAAGAGAAGAGAAGACTGATGGAAGGAAAGAAGGGAAGGAAGGAAGGAAGGAAGGAAAAGAAGACCAGAAGGAAGGAAGGACAGATGGAAGGAAGAGAAGAGAAGACCAGAGGGAAGGAAGGAAGGAAGGAAGGAAGGGAAGAGAAGAGAAGACTGATGGAAGGAAAGAAGGGAAGGAAGGAAGGAAGGAAAAGAAGACCAGAAGGAAGGAAGGACAGATGGAAGGAAGAGAAGAGAAGACTAAAAAGAAGGAAGGAAGGAAGGAAGGAAGGGAAGAGAAGAGAAGACTGATGGAAGGAAAGAAGGGAAGGAAGGAAGGAAGGAAAAGAAGACCAGAAGGAAGGAAGGACAGATGGAAGGAAGAGAAGAGAAGACCAGAGGGAAGGAAGGAAGGAAGGAAGGGAAGAGAAGAGAAGACTGATGGAAGGAAAGAAGGGAAGGAAGGAAGGAAGGAAAAGAAGACCAGAAGGAAGGAAGGACAGATGGAAGGAAGAGAAGAGAAGACTAGAAGGAAGGAAGGAAGGAAGGAAGGAAGGGAAGAGAAGAGAAGACTGATGGAAGGAAAGAAGGGAAGGAAGGAAGGAAGGAAAAGAAGACCAGAAGGAAGGAAGGACAGATGGAAGGAAGAGAAGAGAAGACTAGAAGGAAGGAAGGAAGGAAGGAAGGAAGGAAGGGAAGAGAAGACTGATGGAAGGAAAGAAGGGAAGGAAGGAAGGAAGGAAAAGAAGACCAGAAGGAAGGAAGGACAGATGGAAGGAAGGAAAAGAAGACCAGAAGGAAGGAAGGACAGATGGAAGGAAGAGAAGAGAAGACCAGAGGGAAGGAAGGAAGGAAGGAAGGGAAGAGAAGAGAAGACTGATGGAAGGAAAGAAGGGAAGGAAGGAAGGAAGGAAAAGAAGACCAGAAGGAAGGAAGGACAGATGGAAGGAAGAGAAGAGAAGACCAGAGGGAAGGAAGGAAGGGAAGAGAAGAGAAGACTGATGGAAGGAAAGAAGGGAAGGAAGGAAGGAAGGAAAAGAAGACCAGAAGGAAGGAAGGACAGATGGAAGGAAGAGAAGAGAAGACCAGAGGGAAGGAAGGAAGGAAGGGAAGAGAAGAGAAGACTGATGGAAGGAAAGAAGGGAAGGAAGGAAAAGAAGACCAGAAGGAAGGAAGGACAGATGGAAGGAAGAGAAGAGAAGACTAGAAGGAAGGAAGGAAGGAAGGAAGGAAGGAAGGGAAGAGAAGAGAAGACTGATGGAAGGAAAGAAGGGAAGGAAGGAAGGAAGGAAAAGAAGACCAGAAGGAAGGAAGGACAGATGGAAGGAAGAGAAGAGAAGACTAGAAGGAAGGAAGGAAGGAAGGAAGGGAAGAGAAGACTGATGGAAGGAAAGAAGGGAAGGAAGGAAGGAAGGAAAAGAAGACCAGAAGGAAGGAAGGACAGATGGAAGGAAGAGAAGAGAAGACCAGAGGGAAGGAAGGAAGGAAGGAAGGGAAGAGAAGAGAAGACTGATGGAAGGAAAGAAGGGAAGGAAGGAAGGAAAAGAAGACCAGAAGGAAGGAAGGACAGATGGAAGGAAGAGAAGAGAAGACTAGAAGGAAGGAAGGAAGGAAGGAAGGGAAGAGAAGAGAAGACTGATGGAAGGAAAGAAGGGAAGGAAGGAAGGAAGGAAGGAAGGAAGGAAGGGAAGAGAAGAGAAGACTGATGGAAGGAAAGAAGGGAAGGAAGGAAGGAAGGAAAAGAAGACCAGAAGGAAGGAAGGACAGATGGAAGGAAGAGAAGAGAAGACTAGAAGGAAGGAAGGAAGGAAGGAAGGAAAAGAAGACAGGGAGGAAGAAAAGTAGGAAGGACAGATGGAAGGAAGGAAAAAAGGAAGAAGGAAACTGGGCCGGATTGGACCTCTTAGCGGGCCGGTTCTGGCCCACGGGCCGCATGTTTGACACCCCTGCTTTATACTGTATCCTTTATCTCTGGTCCTGCTCTGGTTTGGAGGTCTGCCCTGGAGGTAATATTACTCTCAGGTTTTTGCTGGCAGTGCAGTCGATCGTGATCAATGATGTGGACAACTATACAACACCAACCATGTTACTACTTAGGCATGGGATGATAACCGTGTTCAAGGTATACCGCGATTTGAAAAAGCCACGATAACCGAAACCGCCAAATGTTCTGTCATACCGTTCCCTAAGGTATGAGCTGTTTTTAGTCTGGTCAAAGACAGGAAGTGTTGGTCCTTCCTTTCCTTCTTTCCTTTCCTTCCTTCTTCCTCCCTCCCATCCTTCCTTCCCTCCTTCCTTCTTTTCTTCCGTCCTTCCTTTTCTTCCTCCCTCCTCCCTTCCCTCCCTCCTTCCTTCTCTCCCTCCCTCCCTCCCTTCCTTCTTTCCTTCCTTCCTTCCTTCCTCCCTTCCCTCCCTCCTTCATTCCTCCCTTCCCTCCCTTCCTTCTTTTCTTCCTTCTTCCTCCCTTCCTCCCTCCCTTCCTCCCTCCTTTCCTTCCTCCCTCCCTCCTCCCTTCCTTCCTTCATTCCTTCCCTCCTTCCTTTCCCTCCTTCCTCCCTACTTACCTTCCTTACAGCCTTCCTTCCTTCCTTCCTTCCTTCCTCCCTCTCTACTTTCCTTCCTTCCTTCCTTCCTTCCTTCTTCCTTCCATCCTTCCTTCCTTCCTTCCTCTCTACTTTCCTTCCTTCCTTCCTTCCCTCCTTCCTTCCTTCCTTCTTCCTCCCTCCCATCCTTCCTTCTTTTCTTCCGTCCTTCCTTCCCTCCCTCCTTCATTCCTTCCCTCCCTCTCTTCCTTCTTTCCTTCCTTCCTTCCTTCCTCCCTCCCTCCCTTCTTTCCTTCCTTCCTTCCTTCCTCCCTTCCCTCCCTCCTTCATTCCTCCCTTCCCTCCTTGACTCGAGGACAACAGGAGGACGAGCTTAATCTCTGTTTAGGAAAAGGAAGAGTATCACGACCCCTCCCACTGTCATTACAGATTCAGGTTAAATTAACATGTGTGAACATTGTAGAGCTGTAATCACAATACCTCCATACCGTGAAACCGTGAAACCGTGATATTTTTTCTTACGGTTATCATACCGCCAGAATCTCATACCGGCCCATGCCTATTACTACTGCATCTGTATAGAGCCGTTAAACCAAACACCTGTTACTTATTTGACAACCCAACATGTCCAAAGCTCTCATTAGTATCTGAAGAGTCCTGTGATACACTAAAGCTGGACCATAAGACAACAAACAGTCAATGAGAGCAGCAAAAACAAATAATGGGATGAGAAAAAATGTCAATACTGCAGTGGAGAAAAATGTTGCTCTAATTAAAGTGGTATGATGAGCTCGATGTCCTTTTTAGCCTCTGGCCGGATTGTGGTTTACCCTCCAATTAATCCTTACATACTGTTCATATTCTCCACCGTCGCAGTATGTTCCCTTCATAAAAAGTGTTTATCCCAAATGTTGAAGCACAGATCTGTTTAGAAAGCATCAATAGTCGATCTGACTGATAAATAAATGTGTGATAAAGCATTGATTCATGTTTCAGAGAGCAGAGAGAGTGTATTTTTTTAGCTTTTACACCACTAAACAGCTCCTATCACACAATATCATGTCCTATTTTACCTCAGACTGTATAAAAGAAATGGACGTAACATCCGTGACGTCACCCATTGGTTTGTGGACTGCTGCTCGGAAGCCAATAGTTTCTAATCTGGGCAGCGCCATCTTGAAAACTTCAGGTGCATGCTGGGAAAAATTAAAACACGGATTCTACTTATATGGGCATGAGGCGGGGCCATGGGCGGAGCGGGGAGGTTGCTATGGTTACGAGGGCTGGATCTCGAGGACATTGGTCAATCAACCTGTCAATCAGGACGTAGCCACGCCCTAATGCATACCCTGCTTTATCATCACATATAAAATCAGGGAGGCCAAAATGTCCCAAATGAACATCATACTGCATTGAAGAAGGCTTTAAACTAGTGATTGAGACCATAAACACATTTTGAAAACGTTTACTGAGGTTAGAAATCAAGTGAGAAGTTGGTGAATTCTCCATTGACTTGTATAGAGACGGTCGCCCCCTGGTGGCCTTTTGATAGAATGCAGCTCTAAGTTACTTCCTGGTTGGCCTCATTTCAGAGGACCAGAACTCCCCCCGCCTGATCTTGAGTGTTACACCATTCAAATGGACTGTTTGGCTCAATTAAAAACAGAGATCATGTGCTGACTTTTCTATTTCTTTGCAGTGAATGGACACTTTATACACATCTCTCACAGACACAGGTACTTCTGTCAGAAACACACCAGTTAGACCAACTGAACACTATCCGAAAAGTTAAATACTCTTAATTACTCGATCAAAGAGGTGTTTGTTGGCCGTTGACCTTAACGTGCTTTGCCCTAATTTTCCTCCTCTTAAGGCTTATATAAAGGACACTGTTCTGCTTATCTCTGTGGTTTCAGAAATATCCTGCAAATTACAGCCGGTTTACGTCCTGCTATCGTTCCTCATCTGCGTTTCAACTGGAAGGGTTTCTGTGTTTCCTCACCTTTGTTCAGAGAGGAGACGCTCGGCTTCTTCTTCATCCTGAAAGACACACAACTTCTGTTCATCCTCGAATACTTTTAACCCTTACATACTGTTCATATACTAGAAAGCATCTGACTGATCAATAAGGAAGGAAAGGAGGAAGGAAGGGAGGAAGGAAGAAGGAAGAAAAAGGAGGGAGGGAGGGAGGGAGGAAGGAGATCAGGAAGGAAGGATGGAGGGAGGAAAGAAGGATAGCAGGAAGGGAAGGGAAAGAAGGACAGGAGGAAGGAAAGGAGGGAAGAGGGAAGGACAGAAGGAAGGAAGGGAGGACAGATGGAAGGAGGAAGGTGGAAGGAAAGAATCAAGGAAGGAAGGATGGAGGGAGGGAAGAAGGACAGAAGGAAGGAAGGACAGATGAAAGGAAGGAAGGAAGAATGGATGATTGAAGGAAGAAAGGAAGGACAGGGGGAAGGAAAGAAGGACAGAAGGAAGGGAGGAAGGACAGATGGAAGGAAAGGAGGGTGGAAGGAAGGAATCAAGGAAGGAAGGATGGAGGGAGGAAAGAAGGACAAGAGGAAGGAAGGACAGATGGAAGGAAGGAAGAATGGATGATTGAAGGAAGAAAGGAAGGAAAGGGGGGAAGGAAAGAAGGACAGAAGGAAGGGAGGAAGGACAGATGGAAGGAAAGGAGGGTGGAAGGAAGGAATCAAGGAAGGAAGGATGGAGGGAGGAAAGAAGGACAGAAGGAAGGAAGGACAGATGGAAGGAAGGAAGAATGGATGATGGAAGGAAGAAAGGAAGGAAAGGGGGGAAGGAAAGAAGGACAGAAGGAAGGAAGGAACAATGGATGATGGAAGGAATGAAGGAAGGACAGATGGAGGGTGGAAGGACGGAATCAAGGAAGGAAGGAATGGAGAAAGGAAGGAAGGAAGGAAGGACAGGCAAAAAAAGGAAGGAAGGAAGGAAGGAACGGAGAAAGGAAGGAAGGAAGGAAGGACAGGCAAAAGGAAGGAAGGAAGGAAGGAAGGAAGGAAGGAACGGAGAAAGGAAGGAAGGAAGGAAGGAAGGAAGGAAGGAAGGAAGGAGGTAAGGAAGGAAGGAAGGAAAAAAGGACAGAAGGAAGAAAGGAACAATGAATGATGGAAGGAAGGAAGGAAGGAAGGACAGATGGAGGGTGGAAGGAAGGAATCAAGGAAGGAAGGAACGGAGAATGGAAGGAAGGAAGGAAGGACAGACAAAAGGAAGGAAGGAAGGAAGGAACGGAGGAAGGAAGGAAGGCAGGAAGAAAGGAAGGACAGGCAAAAGGAAGGAAGGAAAGAATAAACCTTGATTCAAACCCAAGAATACTAAACTATCATCTCACCTGTAGCTGTGATTGGTGTTGGTGCCACATCCAATCAGACGCAGCTTTTAGGTCACGCGATGGTGAAAACGAGCCGCCAAGAAAAGGCTTTTGTGCGTCGTCATGGTTACGCCGACGAAGATGCAGCTGGTCGGGTTCGGCCGTTCTGCTTTCATCCAGACTCTAGGGTTATAGAAGCAGAGACCAGATTCTGAACATATGAGCCAGAAGTCCTAATCCACCTGTTGTCCTCGAGTCAAGGAAGGAAGGAAGGGAAGAAGGGAAGAAGACGGATGGAAAGGAGGAAGGAAGGGAGGAAGAAGGAAGGAAAGGATGGAAGGAAGGAAGAAAGGAAAGATGAAGAGAGGAAAGAAGGACAGAAGGAAGGGAAGGAAGGAAAGAAGGACAGAAGGAAGGACAGAAGGAAGGAAAGTAGGGAGGGAGGGAAGGGGGGAGGACAAAAGGAAGGACAGATGGAAAGAAGGAAGAAAGGAAGGAAAGAAGGAAGGAAGGAACAATGGATGATGGAAGGAAGGAAGAAAAAAAGGGGGGAAGGAAAGAAGGACAGAAGGAAGGAAGGGAGGACAGATGGAAAGGAGGGTGGAAGGAAGGAATCAAAGAAGGAAGGATGGAGGGAGGAAAGAAGGACAGAGGGAAGGAAGGAAGGACAGATGGAAGGAAGGAAGAATGGATGATTGAAGGAAGAAAGGAAGGAAAGGGGGGAAGGAAAGAAGGACAGAAGGAAGGGAGGAAGGAACGGAGAAAGAAAGGAAGGAAGGAAGGAAGGAAGGAAGGAAGGAAGGAAAGAATAAACCTTGATTCAAACCCAAGTATAACTAAACCTTGACTGTTAACTCACCTGTAGCTGTGATTGGTGTTGGTGCCACATCCAATCAGACGCAGCTTTTAGGTCACGCGATGGTGAACACGAGCCGCCAAGAAAAGGCTTTTCTGCGTCGTCATGGTTACGCCGACGAAGATGCAGCTGGTCGGGTTCGGCCGTCCGGCTTTCATCCAGACTCTAGGGTTAGAAGCAGACACCAGATTATGAACATATGAGCCAGAAGTCCTAATCCACCTGTTGTCCTCGAGTCAAGGAAGGAAGGAAGGGAAGAAGGGAAGAAGACGGAAGGAAAGGAGGAAGGAAGGGAGGAAGAAGGAAGGAAAGGATGGAAGGAAGGAAGAAAGGAAAGATGAAGGGAGGAAAGAAGGACAGAAGGAAGGGAAGGAAGGAAAGAAGGACAGAAGGAAGGACAGAAGGAAGGAAAGTAGGGAGGGAGGGAAGGGGGGAGGACAAAAGGAAGGACAGATGGAAAGAAGGATGAAAGGAAGGAAAGAAGGAAGGAAGGAACAATGGATGATGGAAGGAAGGAAGAAAAAAAGGGGGGAAGGAAAGAAGGACAGAAGGAAGGAAGGGAGGACAGATGGAAAGGAGGGTGGAAGGAAGGAATCAAAGAAGGAAGGATTGAGGGAGGAAATAAGGACAGAAGGAAGGAAGGAAGGACAGATGGAAGGAAGGAAGAATGGATGATTGAAGGAAGAAAGGAAGGAAAGAAGGACAGAAGGAAGGGTGGAAGGAAGAAAGGAAGGAAAGGAGGGAAGGGGGGAAGGAAAAAAGGACAGAAGGAAGGAAGGGTTAGGATGGATGATGGCAGGAAGGAAGGAAGGACAGATGGAGGGTGGAAGGAAGGAATCAAGGAAGGAAGGAACGGAGAAAGGAAGGAAGGAAGGACAGGCAAAAGGAAGGAAGGAAGGAAGGAATAAACCTTGATTCAAACCCAAGAATAACCAAACTAACTATCATCTCACCTGTAGCTGTGATTGGTGTTGGTGCCACATCCAATCAGACGCAGCTTTTAGGTCACGCGATGGTGAACACGAGCCGCCAAGAAAAGGCTTTTGTGCGTCGTCATGGTTACGCCGAAGATGCAGCTGGTCGGGTTCGGCCGTTCGGCTTTCATCCAGACTCTAGGGTTATAGAAGCAGAGACCAGATTATGAACATATGAGCCAGAAGTCCTGCCGCCATGTGACTGTTAACCCAGCAGACGTTCACTCAGCGTGAGACTTGAAGCTAATATAGAAACATGTTGCCGTGCCAACGACAGCTGCTAGACGCTCCAACTGAAGCCTCAACTCCTCTCATTTTACCCCCAACAAGCAACTCTGGCCTCAACCTCTAAACTCATTCCCCTCTAATATAAATGTGCTGCTGCTCATTTATAACTGCCATCATTTTGCATGTGAGTTGTACTTTACGCCCTCTATGAGACTTAATGGCAGAAAAAATAATAAAGTGATATTTTGTCTTTATAGATATTAGATAGAATATTTATTTCTCTTTTTTTCTACTTATTTTTTATTGATTTTATGATTAATACACAGAAACAAGGTATAAACTTTTTCTTCACAAACATCTAGACATAAAAAAACAAAACAATAACCACCAATAAATTAGAATAAAAAAATAAAATAAAATAATAATATAATAAAATAAAATAAATAAAAATAAATAATAATAAAAAATAAAATAAACAAAAATAATAAAATAAATAAGAAATAATCAAATAAAATTTAAAAAAATAATAAAATAAAATTAATAAAATTAATAATAAAAAATAAGTAAATAAATACATTTAAAAAATAATAATATATTATATAATAATAAATAAAAAAAGAAAGAAAAGTAGATAGACAACAAAAATAATCAAATAAATAAGAAATAATCAAATCAAATAAAAAATAATAAAGAATTAATAATAACATAAAATTAATGAAAATAATAATAAAAAATAAGTAAATAAATACATTAAAAAAATAATAATAAATAAAAAAAGAAAAGAAAAAGTGGATAGACAACAAAAACAAACTAACACAAAAATACCCACACAATGTCAAACAGACAGAAAGCAAATACAAAATATCTATCCATCT
>NW_026518721.1:0-17962 GCF_027409825.1 Scomber japonicus | reverse complement strand
GAGGGAGGAAGGTGAGAAGGAAAGGAGGAAGGAAGGGAAGCAAGGGAGGAAGAAAGAAGGAAAGGAAGGAAGGAGGGAGGAAGAAGGAAGGAAAGGAAGGAGGGAGGAAGAAGGATGGAAAGGAGGGAGGAGGAAGGAAATAAGGACAGATGAAGGAAGAAAGAAAGGAAGGACAGATGAAGGAAGGAAGGAAAGACAGATGAAGGAAGGAAGGAAGGACAGATGAAGGAAGGAAGGAAGGAAGGAAGGAAGGAAGGAAGGTAGGATGAAGGAAGGAAGAAAGGAAGGACAGATGAAGGAAGGAAGGAAGGAAGGACAGATGAAGGACCCGGGAGGACAACACGAAAGTTAGAGTGTGTATCTCCTGGTGCACGTTGTCTGTTTAAGGGTTAAAATGGCAAAAATTGCTCTCTGAGATACTTTAATCTCACCACTCTGAACTATTGACAGGTGCAGCCTTGAAGAAAGACTGAAAATGATTTTTTTTTTTAAATTAACCCGTTATAGGACACTCATTGAAAGGAAGGGAGGAAGGAAGGAAGGGAAGGAAGGAGGGAGGAAGGAAAGGGAGGAAGGAAAGGAAGGAAGGAAGGAAGGAAGGAAGGAAGGAAGGTAGGGGGGAGGAAAGAAAGAGAGAAGGAGGGAGGGAGGAAGGGAAGAAAGAAGGAAGGAAGGAAGAAGAAAGGGGGATGGAGAAAGGCAAGAATGAAGGGAGGAGAGAAGGAGGGAGGGAGGAAGAACAGATGGAAGTAAGGAAAGGAAGGAAGGAAGAACGGAGGAAGGAAAGAAGGAAGGGAGAACGGAGGAAGGAAAGAAGGAAGGGAGAACGGAGGAAGGAAGGGAGGAAGGACAGATGGAAGGAAGGAAAGGAAGGAAGGACGGAGGAAATAAGGAACGAGGGAGGGAGAAAGGAAAAGAGGAAGGGAAGAAAGAAGGCAGGGAGGAAGGAAAGGAAGGAAAGGAAGGAAGGAAGGAAGGAAGGATATTTTGGGATATTTAGAGAAGTTACCTAATATAATTATTTGCCCAATAAAGGGTTAAAGAAAAAAAGAGTCAATTCAATTTTCATTTATATATTCCATCTGTCCTTCCTACCTTCCTATTTTCCTTACTTCGTTCCTTCCTTCCATCTGTCCTTCCTACCTTCCTTTTTTCCTTACTTCCTTCCTTCCTTCCATCTGTCCTTCCTACCTTCCTATTTTCCTTACTTCGTTCCTTCCTTCCTTCCTTCCTTCCGTCTGTCTTTCCGTCCTTTCTACCTTACTTCGTTCCTTCCTTCCTTCCTCCCTTTCCTCCTTCTGTCCTTCCTTCTTTACGTCTAGTCCTTCGTACCTTTCTTCCCTCTCTCCTTCCTTCCATCTGTCCTTCCTACCTTCCTATTTTCCTTACTTCGTTGCTTCCTTCCATCTGTCCTTCCTACCTTCCTTTTTTCCTTACTTCGTTCCTTCCTTCCATCTGTCCTTCCTACCTTCCCATTTTCCTTACTTCATTCCTTCCTTCCATCTGTCCTTTCTACCTTCCTTTTTTCCTTACTTCCTTCCATCTGTCCTTCCTACCTTCCTATTTTCCTTACTTCGTTCCTTCCTTCCATCTGTCCTTCCTACCTTCCTATTTTCCTTACTTCGTTCCTTCCTTCCTTCCGTCTGTCTTTCCGTCCTTTCTACCTTACTTCGTTCCTTCCTTCCTTCCTCCCTTTCCTCCTTCTGTCCTTCCTTCTTTACGTCTAGTCCTTCGTACCTTTCTTCCCTCTCTCCTTCCTTCCATCTGTCCTTCCTACCTTCCTATTTTCCTTACTTCGTTGCTTCCTTCCATCTGTCCTTCCTACCTTCCTTTTTTCCTTACTTCGTTCCTTCCTTCCATCTGTCCTTCCTACCTTCCCATTTTCCTTACTTCATTCCTTCCTTCCATCTGTCCTTTCTACCTTCCTTTTTTCCTTACTTCCTTCCATCTGTCCTTCCTACCTTCCTATTTTCCTTACTTCGTTCCTTCCTTCCATCTGTCCTTCCTACCTTCCTATTTTCCTTACTTCGTTCCTTCCTTCCATCTGTCCTTCCTACCTTCCTATTTTCCTTACTTCGTTCCTTCCTTCCATCTGTACTTCCTACCTTCCTATTTTCCTTACTTCCTTCCTTCTTTCCTTCCGTCTGTCTTTCCGTCCTTTCTACCTTCCCTTTCTTCCTTACTTCGTTCCTTCCTTCCTCCCTTTCCTCCTTCTGTCTTTCCTTCTTTCCGTCTGCCTTCCGTCTAGTCCTTCCTACCTTTCTTCCCTCCCTCCTTTTGTCTGTCTGTCTTTCCTTCCTTCCATCTGTCCTTCCTACCTTCCTATTTTCCTTACTTCGTTCCTTCCTTCCATCTGTCCTTCCTACCTTCCTTTTTTCCTTACTTCGTTCCTTCCTTCCATCTGTCCTTCCTACCTTCCTATTTTCCTTACTTCCTTCCTTCTTTCCTTCCGTCTGTCTTTCCGTCCTTTCTACCTTCCTTTCTTCCTTACTTCGTTCCTTCCTTCCTCCCTTTCCTCCTTCTGTCTTTCCTTCTTTCCGTCTGCCTTCCGTCTAGTCCTTCCTACCTTTCTTCCCTCCCTCCTTTTGTCTGTCTTTCCTTCCTTCCTTCCTTCCTTCCTTCCTTCCTTCCTTCCTTCCTTCTTTCTTTTTTAAGATCCGGACCGGCCCACATTAGATCAAATAGGTCTATCATTAATGAAGCATTGCGTTAGTTCATACAGGAAGTAATTCAGACACAACAAGGAAGTCCATATAAATATGACTCCCACCTACACTGCTGCTCACACTGCTGCAGGGAAAGCTTGCCTCCATCACCTCAGCACCTCAGCCTCCACCTTTCTGGTTAAGGGTCACATCATGGCTCAAGGGTCAATCTGCAATACACTGAGCCTGATTGCATCCTGCTACACAACACAACCCACGTTAGCTTCCTCGCTAATGTCTCCTCCTCTTATCTGACTCACAAACATGAACACAGCTTGTTAAACACACATTCACTGTGGCAGAAGTGCACCACAGACCTCAGTTAGCAGGCTAGGAAGCTAATTAGATGCTCAGCTACAGCACATTACACAGCATGAGAGCATACCTGGAAATGTCACTTTGGACCCATTAGATGCTCCTTTGGTCATTGCTCTTCAACTGCTAACAGCACACTGTCTGTCCAGCAGCTTGAGACCTTTTTTTCTTTATTGTAATAATACAAAACTATAACGAATATATCAAAACTGAACCTGTTAAACCCCAGGGTCGGTCAAACATTGTGATATGCTTTGATTTAGAATTTTAGCTTCATCCTCATTTCAAAGAGATATTAATGTCATTTATGCTTGTGTGCCATCTTAATTTACTCTAAGCCAGTGACATAAATACTGGTACTTACACATCTGAACACATTTCACAAGTGTCCCCTTTATTATGACACCAAGATCATTCAAATAGACCTTGTACAGTAGATGCAGAGATATACTCTATTCATTTTGGGTTTGTCATTTTCGAGCAGAAACCTAAAAAAAGAGGCCGGGGCTTACGAGGTTAAGGTGAAGTAAGGTAAGGAAATGATACAAAACTATTAAGAATACATGGTTGAATGGTTGAACTGTGCTATTGTGACAGATTTAGCCAACTGCACTACTTTTCTAGAGGGTGTGAACTTTCATTTGAGGTGTGAACCGTCCATATTGACGAATTAGTTCGCGAGACATTGATGCTCTAGGTGCAGAGTTGAGCGCCTAAACATACCTCTACTAAAATCTCTCTAACTTTGCAGTGCTTTACTTTATTAGCATGAGACTTGGCACAGATAATGTTCAGATGTTATGCTACAGTTTCAAGAGGTTTGTTTGTCCTTCCTCTGTCCTTCTTTCCTCCCTTCCTCTTTTCCTTTCTCCCTCCCTCCCGTCTTCCTTCCTTTCTCCCTTCCTTCTTCTCTCTTTCTTTCCTTCCTCTCTCTTTCCTCCCTTCCTTCTTTCCTTCCTCCATCCCCCTCTTTTCCTTCCTTCCTTCCTTCCTTCCTTCCTTCCTACCTACCTTCCTTCCCCTTTTCCCTCCCTCCCTCCCTTCTACCTTCCTTCCTTCCTTCCTTCTTTCCTCCGTCCGTCCTTCCTTCCTTTCCTTTCTCCCTTCCTTCTTTCCTTTCGTCCTTTTCTTCCTCCCCTCCTTCCTTTCTACCTCCTTTCCTTCTTTCTTCCTCCCGTCCTTACTTAAGGTGACGTAAGGTAAGGTAAGGTAGGCGATCTCTTTCTCACATCGTCACAATCTCCACACAATGAAATTATTAAGACTAAGATGATTAACCTTCCTGTCGTCCTCCCGGGTCAAATTGACCCTGTCTGTTTTGACTGTTCCTTCTTTCCTTCCTCCATCCCCCTCTTTTCCTTCCTTCCTTCCTTCTCTCTTTCTTTCCTCCTTCCTTCCTCTGTCCTTCTTTCCTTCCTTCCTCTTTTCCTTTCTACCTCCCTCCCGTCTTCCTTCCTTTCTCCCTTCCTTCTTCTCTCTTTCCTTCCTTCCTCTCTCTTTCCTCCCTTCCTTCTTTCCTTCCTCCATCCCCGTATTTTCCTTCCTTCCTTCCTTCCTTTCCTCCCTCCTTCTCTCTTTCTTTCCTCCCTCCTTCCTTCTTTCCTCTGTCCTTCTTTCCTTCCTTCCTCCCTCCCTCCCTTCTTTCCTTTCCTCCTTTTATTCCTCCCCTCCTTCCTTTCTACCTCCTTTCCTTCTTTCTTCCTCCCGTCCTTACTTAAGGTGACGTAAGGTAAGGTAAGGTAAGGTAGGCGATCTCTTTCTCACATCGTCACAATCTCCACACAATGAAATTATTAAGACTAAGATGATTAACCCTCGTGTCGTCCTCCCGGGTCAAATTGACCCCGTGACTGTTCCTTCTTTCCTTCCTTCTTTCCTTCCTCCATCCCCCTCTTTTCCTTCCTTCCTTCCTTCTCTCTTTCCTCCCTCCCTCCTTCTCTCTTTCTTTCCTCTTTCCTTCCTTCCTTCCTCTGTCCTTCCTTCCTCCCTTCCTCTTTTACTTTCTCCCTCCCTCCCTCCCTTCTTCCTTCCTTTCTCCCTTCCTTCTTCCCTTTCTTTCCTTCCTCTCTCTTTCCTCCCTTCCTTCTTTCCTTCCTCCATCCCCCTCTTTTCCTTCCTTCCTTCCTTCCTTCCTTCCTTCCTTCCTACCTACCTTCCTTCCCCTTTTCCCTCCCTCCCTCCCTTCTACCTTCCTTCCTTCCTTCTTTCCTCCGTCCGTCCTTCCTTCCTTTCCTTTCTCCCTTCCTTCTTCCCTTTCTTTCCTTCCTCTCTCTTTCCTCCCTTCCTTCTTTCCTTCCTCCATCCCCCTCTTTTCCTTCCTTCCTTCCTTCCTTCCTCCCTTCCTTCCTTCCTACCTCCTTTCCTTCTTTCTTCCTCCCGTCCTTACTTAAGGTGACGTAAGGTAAGGTAAGGTAAGGTAAGGTAGGCGATCTCTTTCTCACATCGTCACAATCTCCACACTATGAAATTATTAAGACTAAGATGATTAACCTTCCTGTCGTCCTCCCGGGTCAAATTGACCCCGTCTGTTTTGACTGTTCCTTCTTTCCTTCCTCCATCCCCCTCTTTTCCTTCCTTCCTTCCTTCTCTCTTTCTTTCCTCCTTCCTTCCTTCCTCTGTCCTTCTTTCCTTCCTTCCTCCCTTCCTCTTTTCCTTTCTCCCTCCCTCCCTCCCTCCCTTCTTCCTTCCTTCCTTTCTCCCTTCCTTCTTCTCTTTCTTTCCTTCCTCTCTTTCCTCCCTTCCTTCTTTCCTTCCTCCATCCCCCTCTTTTCCTTCCTTCCTTCCTTTCCTCTCTCCTTCTCTCTTTCTTTCCTCCCTCCTTCCTTCTTTCCTCTGTCCTTCTTTCCTTCCTTCCTCCCTCCCTCCCTCCCTTCTTCTTTCCTCCGTCCTTCCTTCCTTTCCATTCCTTTCTCCCTTCCTTCTTTCTTTTCCTCCTTTTCTTCCTCCCCTCCTTCCTTCCTACCTCCTTTCCTTCTTTCTTCCTCCCATCCTTACTTAAGGTGACGTAAGTTAAGGTAAGGTAAGGTAGGCGATCTCTTTCTCACATCATCACAATCTCCACACAATGAAATTATTAAGACTAAGATGATTAACCTTTGTGTCGTCCTCCCGGGTCAAATTGACCCCGTCTGTTTTGACTGTTCCTTCTTTCCTTCCTCCATCCCCCTCTTTTCCTTCCTTCTCTCTTTCCTCCCTCCCTCCTTCTCTCTTTCTTTCCTCTTTCCTTCTTTCCCTCCTCCCTCTTTCCTCCCTTCCTTCTTTCCTTCCTCCATCCCCCTCTTTTCCTTCCTTCCTTCCTTCCCCTTTTCCCTTTCTCCCTCCCTTTCTCCCTCCCTTCTACCTTCCTTCCTTCCTTCTTTCCTCCGTCCTTCCTTCCTTTCCTTTCTCCTTTCCTTCTTTCTTCCTCCCGTCCTTCCTTGACTCGAGGACAACAGGAGGGTTCATGTTGGGTATGTCATTTTCGAGCAGGACCCTGAGTCAGAGGCCTAGTGAGGAAGAGGTTAAAACTTAAGATGAGGTAAGGTAAGGTAAGGTAAGGTAGGCGATCTCTTTCTCACATCGTCACAATCTCCACACAATGAAATTATTAAGACTAAGATGATTAATAAACCCTGCAGCAACCTTTAACCTCTCGTCTCTTGTTCTCCTCTCACAAAGACAGACAATGACAGTGCAGCTCCACACAGATGAAGCAGCTAGTGGCATAATAATAACTATCTATAATTCATAACGCATAATGCTACCTGTAAGAAATGACTACTGTTTAATGGATCTGTTGCGACCAAACATTAACGCTCGTTCCAATTACTCCGCACCAAATTAAACAGTGAGGTTTTCAGAAAGCATTAATGCAAATTAATCTGTCAGAAAGGTGGAGGCAATGTCACGGTGAGTCTGAAGATGGGAGACTGCTGCTGCTGACTGCCTTGATAGTAAATAATAAAATATACACCTCGCAGTTTTTTAATGACGAGCAATTTCTAGTTTATTACTGACAATTGTTTGCCATTAATTTTTAATCAACTGCTGCTGCTTCATCACTCTGTGGGCCTTTTTTTTTTTTCTTCCTGTGTCGCTCTCTATAATGATAATTTATATTTTCTTCTTACACGGCAGCACATAACTGAAAATAAAGAGAGGAGTAGGAGTATTTATTTTAGAAGTGGAAGTCGACCAGGTGAGCTGAACACAAGTGATGATGAATAGAGAGAGAGGACAGGCAAGAGGACTCATTCACACAACTTATTTATTATCTCCTAAATGTGTTTATTTGCAACTTTAATTCACTTATAATCATGCTAATAAAGTGGTAGTAGTAGTTATTACTCTTATCTAAGTTTGGAGTGAGTGGCTGCAGTGCCTCGAGTCAAGGAAGGAAGGGAGGAAGAAGGAAGGAAAAGAGGAAGGAAGGAAGGGAGAAAAGAAGGGAGGAATTGGAAGAAAAGGAGGAAGGAAGGGAGGAAGGGAGGGAGGAAAGAAGGAAGGAAGGAAGAAAGGAAGAAAAGAAGGGAGGAATTGGAAGAAAAGGAGGAAGGAAGGGAGGAAAGAAGGAAGGAAGGAAGAAAAGAAGGGAGGAATTGGAAGAAAAGGAGGAAGGAAGGGAGGGAGGGAGGAAAGAAGGAAGGAAAAGAGGAAGGAAGGAAGGGAGAAAAGAAGGGAGGAATTGGAAGAAAAGGAGGAAGGAAGGGAGGGAGGAAAGAAGGAAGGAAGGAAGGAAGGGAGAAAGGAAGGGAGGAATTGGAAGAAAAGGAGGAAGGAAGGAAGGAAGGAAGGAAGAAAAGAAGGAAGGAAGGAAGGGAGAAAGGAAGGAAGGAAGGAAGAAAAGAAGGGAGGAATTGGAAGAAAAGGAGGAAGGAAGGAAGGAAGGAAGAAAAGAAGGGAGGAATTGGAAGAAAAGGAGGAAGGAAGGGAGGGAGGGAGGAAGGAAGGGAGGGAGGAAAGAAGGAAGGAAGGAAGGGAGAAAGGAAGGAAGAAAGGAAGAAAAGAAGGGAGGAATTGGAAGAAAAGGAGGAAGGAAGGAAGGAAGGAAGGAAGAAAAGAAGGGAGGAATTGGAAGAAAAGGAGGAAGGAAGGGAGGAAGGAAGGAAGAAAAGAAGGGAGGAATTGGAAGAAAAGGAGGAAGGAAGGAAAGAAGGAAGGAAGGGAGAAAGGAAGGAAGAAAAGAAGGGGGGAATTGGAAGAAAAGGAAGGAAGGAAGGAAGGAAGGAAGGAAGAAAAGAAGGGAGGAATTGGAAGAAAAGGAGGAAGGAAGGGAGGGAGGGAGGAAAGAAGGAAGGAAGGGAGAAAGGAAGGAAGAAAAGAAGGGAGGAATTGGAAGAAAAGGAGGAAGGAAGGAAGGGAGGGAGGAAAGAAGGAAGGAAGGAAGAAAGGAAGGAAGAAAAGAAGGAAGGTAATGGGGAGGAAAGAAGGAACAGTCGAACCAGACGGGGTCAATTTAACCCGAGAGGACAACACAAAGGTTAAATACTTTTCACCCTCAAACACAAGCCACCAACAAAACTCTTAGACTTAACCCTCCTGTCGTCCTCCCGGGTCAAATTGACCCCCTCTCTCTTTTGACTGTTCCTTCTTTCCTTCCTTCTCCCCTCTTTGTTTCATTGTTCCTTCCTTCTTCCCCTCCTCCCCTCTTTCTTTGCTCCCCCCCAACCTTCCATCCTTCCTTGCTTCCAGGGGCGCAACTACCTACTTTCTGAGGGGTATGCAGATACATCACTTTATGTTATTGTATTAGTATTATTTGTGTTTGTATTATTTGTATGATTTGAGTGAAATGCCCCTTTAAGGGTTAAGACGACATCACAGTCATGAGATTTACGATAGTGCCCCTAGTGAGCATCGCCAGCTCAGATGTGTGTCCTGATTCTTTCTCTCCATCCTCACACCTGAATGACATGAACTTTGTGTTAAGGAGGTTTCAAAAATACAGCAAGCAGTCAAACCACATATAAAAAACCTGTCCTTATTGGATATCAGTTACTGATTGGACGCTGCATCTGATCTGACTTATCAGATACATCACAACAGCACTGTAGTGTTATATCCGAGTGAAGACATTAAACTCAAGTGTATCCCAAGTTCTATAATTTATCTGTTTTATGATTCACCATCTAGTTAAAAAAAAGATAACTGTCTGAACAACAAAATAACCACAAACCAGTTCCTTTATTTTTCTTGTCATGATCTGTTATATTGTAAATACTGATCAGACAACAGTAACCTGTTGTTTTACTAGTAGTAGCTTTAGCTAACCTGAATGTTTATAAGCCTCCTCTTGATACACTGACATAACTTACCTACTGTCTTTCAACCACTTTGAAAAGCTTTTTTTCATCCCTGCAAAATATTTCTCTTTCTCCCTCTTCCGTTTTCTGTTTTGTGCCCCCGAGATCTTTATTTTCTGTCTCTCCATGTCATTAGGTCCCTGTCATCAAATGAAAACACTCCTGCTCTAGCGCGTGCTCGAGGGGGCGCGCACCGGCGCGCATAGTGTGGAGAGGCGCTCCGGTGCCTTCACCTCTCTCCCCGGAGGGGAGGCGATTATCGGAGGGGCAGGGGAGGGAGGCGGAGGGGCGCCTAATCAGTGACGTGCCTCTGTTATTGATCATATCATTTACTACACATGCACAAACGCTGTTAAATACAGAAAATGCAGACTCGAAATAATTTTACCCCCATCGCTTTGGCGCCCCCTCCATTGTGGCGCCCCTATGCGCCGCATATAGTGCATACCCACTTTTTGCGCCACTGCTTGCTTCCTTCCTTCCTTCCCTCCTTACTCCTTTCTTTCCTTTCTGCCTTCTCTCCAAAATTGCCCCCAAATTGTTAGGACCATCTCTCAGGCTACAACAAAGGAGGGAGAGCAGTATCAAAATTAAATTCATTATAGTAAATTACAATAATGTGAACAGAACCCCCTAATGTAAAAGTCTGCTATGCAATCAGGTGCTGGTTGGTCAAGATCAAAGATTAAAATTAACCAGCGGTGTATGAGAGGGAATGAATGGATGCAGTGTGTTTGATGTCGGTGCATGTTGTCAGTATATTAAAACAACAGAAGACAAAGCAAATGTATTTTTATATCACATTTCAATACGGTAATTTAAGGCTAGGATATAAAAACAGCACATGGCAAAACTAAAAAGACATTCATATATGATTAAAAAGTGTTGAATTGGAAATAAAGCTGAGCTGAAATAGAATAAGACAGATGAAACAAGAGAATAAAAACTGTAGAAGAAACATCACAACGCACTGGTGTCTGGCAGGTGAGCTTAAGTAACAGCTAGTTCAATAGTACTTCAACTCCATCCAAAGAAGGACCTGCAAGACACACACAGTACACACCACACAAAGAGCCAAGGCCACAGGCTCTTAGGCCATAAAAAAGATAATCATATGTTGCCTGTTGCTTGTGTTTTTATCTCTGTGTGGAGATTCATGTCTGCTGGAAAGTGCTGTGTCCTGCAGTGTGTTGGCAAAGTTGACTGTGTGAAGAGTTTTGAAGATGCTACTCAGTACTGAAATGATCATGTATCATACAAAAACCTTTAAAGTAAGAATAAATGTGTTCTGAGTTTGACATACCACAGAAAAGTGTGTTGTTAACCACCCTGCCAAATTTGAATGATTAAAAAAATCACCAAATATATGAAATTAGGCTTCAAAGTCACCACCTCTACCCAAAACATGGACGCTAGGTCTGAGAGCTTTCTGCTGCTAACTCAGTGGCTAACTCGGCGGCTAGCTCAGCGGCTAACTCAGTGGCTAGCTCGGCGGCTAACTCAGCTGCTAGCTCGGCAGCTAACTCAGAGGCTAACTTAGCTGCTAGCTCAGCGGCTAACTCAGCAGCCAACTAAGAGGCTAACTCAGCTGCTAGCTCGGCGGCTAGTTCAGCTGCTAACTCGGCAGCTACCTCAGCTGCTAGCTCGGCGGCTAACTTGGCAGTTAACTCAGCTAACTGTAGACTGTAGTAGTAGTTGTGTGTGCTGAATGTATTTATACCTCTACAGCAGCAGGGGCGGGTTTATGCTAATCACTAAATCCTGAACACAGAAATCTTGAAACACAGTTTGTGAAGCCTAGCTCCACAATTCAAATCTAAATGGTTGAAATGCTTTTTACACCTTTTTTAGAAATACATTTATGACCTATTTAATGTGTTTATAAGAAAATGTCTGAACTCACTTTACACAGTCTTTAATCTCATTGTGTGTTTGTGCTATACCAATAAAACTACATTTTAAGACCTTTAATTTTACAGAATTTGATTAATTAACCATAGCTCACTAAATATGTTACGGCCTTAACATCTCCACCTTTTTCTTCTCTTTTTCATTGTCACCTCCTGAAATCATTACAATCACTGTTATCACTCTAATTGTTGGATTATAGTCTTTGCTGTGAGGAAACAGTTTGAACATAAACTACTTATTCACCTGTCAGTGTTTAAAAAAGACTGCTGCCTCTCTTTCTTTCTCTCCAGCCTCTTTTCCTTTTCACCGTGACAAAACTGTTCAAACCCGCCGAGACACTTCTCCACGGAGCTCCGAACTACAATTTACCTTGTCGCAATCTTGAAATAAAACAGCCCGGAGGCTTTTGTCTTTTCCTCTAAGTGATAGTGAACAATCACAGGGTTCCTGATTTTCTAAAGAGCCTTCCAATCAGCGCTGACGTCTAATGACGGCAGGTTGACAGGCTGAATGTGCGGCGGCTGAAGTAAATCCCAGTTTCTGATGAATTAAGCTGCTGCTCTCGCTGCTTTAATAATGCCTCCTTTTCATGTCGTGTTTCTGTCCAAGTCAGACGCCGACATAAAACAGGAGCTTCTTCTCAAGGCGCTGTGAGATGCTTTTAACTGTTGTCTGAAGATTAAAAGCACACGTTGCTGACATGTGACTGCATTCATACATTACAAGGATGTTTTCTTGTAATGGAGGGAGGAAGAAAGGGAGGAAAGGAAAAAAGGAAGGGAGGGAGGAAAGAAAGGAAGGAAAGAAAGGAAAGAAGGAAGGAGGGAAGGACAGAGAGAGGAAGGAAAGAAAGAGAGAAGGAGGGAGGGTGGAAGGACAGAAGGAAGGGAGGAAGGTAGGGGGAGGAAAGAAAGAGAGAAGGACGGAGAGAAGGAGGGAGGGGGAAAGAAAAGAAGGAAAGGAAGGAAAGAAGGAGGGAGGGAGGAAAGAAGGAAGGAGGGAGGGAGGAGGGACGGAAGGAAGGAAGAAAGAGGGATGGAGGAAGGAAGGAAGAAAGAAGGAAGGAAGGAAGGAAGGAAGGAAGGGGGATGGAGGAAGGAAAGAAGGAAGGAAAGAGGGAAGGAAGGAAAGGAAGGAGCAAGGAAGGAAGGAAAGGAAGGAAGTAAGGCTGGAAGGGAAGGATGGAGGAAAGTAGGACGGACGGAAGGAAGGAAGGAAGGAAGGAAAGGAGGGAGGAAGAAAGAGAGGAAAGGAAAGAAGGAAGGAAAGGAAGGAAGGACAGAGGAAAGAAGGAAAGTAGGAGGGGCGGCTGAAGTAAAATCCCAGTTTCTGATGAATTAAGCTGCTCTGCTCTCGCTGCTTTAATAATGCCTCCTTTTCATGTCGTGTTTCTGTCCAAGTCAGACGCCGACATAAAACAGGAGCTTCTTCTCAAGGCGCTGTGAGATGCTTTTAACTGTTGTCTGAAGATTAAAAGCACACGTTGCTGACATGTGACTGCATTCATACATTACACAAGGATGTTTTCTTTTATTTTAACATTTAAGATAAAAAGCCATCAGGAGCCCAACAGCTTCTTCTTCTCTCCTTAAAATGGAGCATCTGTAATGTTCTCTTCTTAACCCTTTATTGGGCAAATAATTATATTTGGTAACTTCTGTAAATATCCAAAAATATCCTTCCTTCCTTCCTTCCTTCCTTCCTTCCTTCCTTCCTCCCTGCCTTCTTTCTTCCCTTCCTCTTTTCCTTTCTCCCTCCCTCGTTCCTTATTTCCTCCGTCCTTCCTTCCTTTCCTTCCTTCCATCTGTTCTTCCTCCCTCCCTCCTTCTCTCCTCCCTTCCTTCTTTCCTTCCTTCCTTTCCCTCCTTCCATCTGTTCTTCCTCCCTCCCTCCTTCTCTCCTCCCTTCCTTCTTTCCTTCCTCCGTCCTTACTTTCCTTCCTTCCATCTGTTCTTCCTCCCTCCTTCCTTCTCTCCTCCCTGCCTTCTTTCTTCCCTTCCTCTTTTCCTTTCTCCCTCCCTCGTTCCTTATTTCCTCCGTCCTTCCTTCCTTTCCTTCCTTCCATCTGTCCTTCCTCCTTCTCTCCTCCCTTCCTTCTTTCCTTCCTCCGTCCTTACTTTCCTTCCTTCCATCTGTTCTTCCTCCCTCCTTCCTTCTCTCCTCCCTGCCTTCTTTCTTCCCTTCCTCTTTTCCTTTCTCCCTCCCTCGTTCCTTATTTCCTCCGTCCTTCCTTCCTTTCCTTCCTTCCATCTGTCCTTCCTCCCTCCCTCCTTCTCTCCTCCCTTCCTTCTTTCCTTCCTTCCTTTCCTTCCTTCCATCTGTTCTTCCTCCCTCCTTCTCTCCTCCCTTCCTTCTTTCCTTCCTCCATCCCCCTTTCTTCTTCCTTCTTTCCTCTGTCCTTCCTTCCTTTTCTTCCTCCCCCCTACCTTCCTTCCTTCCTTCTTTCCTCCCTCCTTCCTTCCTTTTCTTCCTCCCTCCTTCCTTCCTTCCTTCCTTCCTTCCTTCCGTCCTTCCTTCCTTTCAATGAGTGTCCTATAAACATGACAAACATACTGTAACCCTTTTTAAGGCACTCACTGAAATATACTGGCGGATATTAGATGTTTCTTTTTTATGTTGCAAATTAAGATCAATGAAGTTACCATATATGATTCCTCGTTATTCGCCCCATAAAAAGGTTAACCTTCCTGTCGTCCTCCCGGGTCAAATTGACCCCGTCTGTTTTGACTGTTCCTTCTTTCCTCCCTTCCTTCCTTTGTCCCTCCTTTCCTTCCTTCCTTCCTTCAATCTCTCATTCCTTCCTTCTTCCTCCCTTCCTTCCTTTCCTTCCTCATTCCTTCCTCCCTCCTTTCCTTCCTGTCCTTCCTCCCTCCTTTCCTTCCTCATTCCTTTCCTTCCTCCCTTCCTCTGTACTCCCTTCCTTCTATCCTTCCTCCCTCCTTTCCTTCCTTCCTTCCTTCTTCCTCCCTCCTTTCCTTCCTTCTTCCTCCCTTCCTATCCTTCCTCCCTCCTTCTTTTCCTTCCTTCTTTCCTTCCTTCCTTCCTTCCTTCCTTCTTCCTCTCTTCCTGTCCTTCCTCCTTTCCTTCCTTCCTTCTTCCTCTCTTCCTGTCCTTCCTCCCTCCTTCTTTTTCTTCCTTCTTTCCTCAGTCCTCCCTTCCTTCTTTCCTGTCCTTCCTTCCCTCCTTTCCTTCCTTCCTTGCCTCATTCCTTCCTTCTTTCCTCTGTCCTTCCTTCTCTCCTTCCTTCCTCCCTCCCTTCCCCCCCCCCTCCCTTCGAGGACAACAGGAGGGTTAAAGATCCTTTTATCAATATATCTATCTTTACATTAATTAATTTCTCCCCATTTATCCAAGTGTAGGTCGTGTTTGCAGCATTTCCTTCCATGATTTCATTATTTTTGGTCATAACCCAAAATCATGATCACACTGCCTGACAAAGTATATAACTACAGAAGCTGTGAATTAATAGTAATAGTTGATTGCCCATGTGAGCACTGGCTCCTAGTTATCAGTGAGGCTTATTAGAGAGTTTGTTGTAGCTTTCCTGAAGTGTATTTACTAGTTTTTGATGGTCTTTGAGTTCTGAGTATTTTGCAGTATTTAAAACAATTGCTTCAACGACTCATTTATATGGATGGAGGGACGAAATGCAAAGAGGCAAAAATACATTATTTAGTAGCTGCTTAGGGCAGAATAAACCTGTAATGATTCCTCCTGTTTATACTGGCCATTAGAAGAGCCCTTCATAATACACTTACAATGGAAGTGATGGAGGATGAAATCCACAGTCCTCCTTCTGTTTGAAATAAAATGAATTTAACCCTTAAACAGGCCTTACTAGTTATGTCATTTGCACCTGAAGTAAGGAAGGAAGGAAGGAAAGGAGGGAGGGAGGAAGGAAGGAAGGAAAGGAGGGAGGAAGGAAAGGAAGGAGGGAGGAAGAAGGAAGGAAGGAAGGGAGGGAGGAGGAAGGAAGGAAGGAAAGGAGGGAGGGAGGAAGGACGGAAGGAAGGAAGGAAGGAAGGAAGGAAGGAAGGAAGGAAGGAAGGAAGGAGGGAGGAAGGAAGGAAGGAAGGAAAGGAGGGAGGAAGGAAAGGAAGGAGGGAGGAAGAAAGGAAGGAAGGAAGGAAGGAAGGAAGGAAGGAAGAAAGGAAGGACAGATGAAGGAAGGAAGAAAGGACAGAAGGAGGGAACAGTACCCTAACAGCTGAACTTAGATCTGAGGAAGGAAGGAAGGAAGGAAGGAAGGAAGGAAGGAAGGAAGGACAGAGGAAGGACCCGGGAGGATGACAGGAAGGTTAAAGAGTCTGTATCTCCTGGTGCACGTTGTCTGTTTAAGGGTTAAAAGTTTAATCTGAAGCTAAAATGAAGCATCAGTGTCCAAATGAGTCAAATCTTCATCTTCTATGTTTCAGCGTTACAGTGTTTTTAGTATCAAAGTCTCTCTTTTTCCACCATTTAGTCCTCCATCACTTTACATTTAGGGGAGGGAGAAAGAAAAAGAGGAAAGGAGGAAGGAAAAAAGGACAGAGGAAAGAAGGAGGGAAGGTAGGATGGAAGAAAGGAAGGAAGGAGGGAAGGAAGGAAGAAAAGGAGGAGGGAGAAAGGACAAGAGGAAAGGAGAAAGGAAGAAAAAAAGGACAGGAAGGAAGGAGGGAGGGAGGAGGGAAGGAAGGAAGAAAAGGAGGAGGGAGAAAGGACAAGAGGAAAGGAGGAAGCAAGGAAAGTAGGACAGAGGACAGAAGGAGGGAAGGTAGGAAGGAAGAAAGGAGAGAGGAAAGAAGGAGGGAAGGTAGGATGGAAGAAAGGAAGGAAGGAGGGAAGGAAGGAAGAAAAGGAGGAGGGAGAAAGGACAAGAGGAAAGGAGAAAGGAAGGAAAAAAGGACAGGAAGGAAGGAAGGAAGGAAGGAAGGAGGGAGGGAGGAGGGAAGGAAGAAAGGGAGGAGGGAGAAAGGACAAGAGGAAAGGAGGAAGCAAGGAAAGTAGGACAGAGGACAGAAGGAGGGAAGGTAGGAAGGAAGAAAGGAGAGAGGAAAGAAGGAGGGAAGGTAGGATGGAAGAAAGGAAGGAAGGAGGGAAGGAAGGAAGAAAAGGAGGAGGGAGAAAGGACAAGAGGAAAGGAGAAAGGAAGGAAAAAAGGACAGGAAGGAAGGAAGGAAGGAAGGAAGGAGGGAGGGAGGAGGGAAGGAAGAAAGGGAGGAGGGAGAAAGGACAAGAGGAAAGGAGGAAGCAAGGAAAGTAGGACAGAGGACAGAAGGAGGGAAGGTAGGATGGAAGAAATGAAGTCCTCCATCACTTTACATTGAAAACACATTTAAAGGAGATCTTTTAACCCTCCTGTTGTCCTCAGGTCAAGGATGGACAGGAGGAAGGGAGGGAAGAAGAAAGGAAGGAAGGAAGGAAGGGAGGAAGGAAAGGGGTCAGGAGGGAGGGAGGAGAAGGAAGGAAGGAAGGAAGGAAAAGAGTTTCCTTCCCCCCTCCCTTCTTAACCCTCATTTCCTTCCTTCCTCCTTCCTCCTTCCTTTACTTCCTCCCTCCCTCCTTATCCCTCCTTTCCTTCCTTCCTTCCTTCCTCCTTATCCTTCCTGTCCTTCCTCCCTCCTTTCCTTCCTCATTCCTTTCCTTCACCCCTTCCTCCGTCCTCCCTTCCTTCCTTCTTTCCCTCCCTTCCTCCTTCCTTCCTCCCTCAGTCGAGTTGCAACATTCAGTTCAAATAATCAATTTGTTTATTGAAGGAAATGAATCAGAAGCTATTTAGATAATAATTTGTCATTTGTCAAACATCAAAAAATGACTAATGATTATTTGATTCCAGCTTCTAAAATGTGAGGATTTACTGTTTTTCTTCTTCTTCTTAATATTTGACAGTTAATTATTAAAATAAATCTTCAGTCAGACAAAACAAGCAAATTGAAGACATTTCATTATAATAATAAATCCCTTCATGGTTTAAACAACATTTAATATTTTGCATTTCTCCAGTAAAGACTAAATCTATTATTGTCTATTCCACTTATTACTTATTCCAGGAAAGTCTGGGAGGGAGGGAGAGAGGAAAGGAAGGAAGGGAGGAAGGTAGGGAGGAGGAAAGAAAGGAAGGAAAGGAAGGAAAGAAGGAAGGAGGGAAGGAAAGAAGTACAGAAGGAAGGAAGCAAGGGGATTGGAGGAAGGACAGAAGGAAGGGAGAAAAGAGAGAGGAAGGAAAGAAAGAGAGAAGGAGGGAGGATGGACAGAAGGAAGGAAGGAAGGAAAGAGGGAAGGAACGAAAGGAGGGAGCGAGGAAGGAAGTAAGGGTGGAAGGGAAGGATGGAGGACAGAAGGACGGAAGGAAGGAAGGAAGGAAGGAAAGAAGGGAGGAAGAAAAGGGAGGAAAGGAAAGAAGGAAGGGAGGAAGGAAAGGACGGAGGAAAGGAAAGAAGGAAGGTAGGAGGGAGGGAGGAAAAAAGGTTGGTTTTAAAATTCTGCTTTTAATTCTTTTTCTTTTTCTCTCGTTTAATTGCAGGTGACAAAAAGATAAAATGAAGTAGAGTTTCAGCCTTTGATTCTACACACACGCCATTAAACTGTATTTCACTCTTTGACGTCACGTGTGTCTGTTTGCTTTGACAACAAAGACGCTGATGAGCTGCTTTGTCTCCAGTCCAAGGACGAAGATCTGCCGAGTCCGATTCCAAGAAGAAAAAGAAAAAGAAGAAGAAGAAGAAGAAGAAGAAGAAGACAAAATAAAAAAAAGAAGCAAAGTAAGAAAAG
>NW_026518720.1:15000-17991 GCF_027409825.1 Scomber japonicus | reverse complement strand
ATAATAATGATGTTAGATGAACACACATAGACCATGAGGACCACAGGTGTTTGTTATGCCTTTTTTAAATCTGTCCTTACTCGTGTTTGAAAACTGGAAATAACCAGCAGTCCCTTGTGTCCACTATCACAAATCTGTCCTCTGAAAACATGGAAGTGGCCTCAGACACACACACACACACACACACACACACCACACACACACACACCATCTGACCTGCAGTTACAACAGCTGCCGGACTGCATCTGTCACTCAAAGGTAACTAAAGGTCATGTGACTGCCGACCTGTTGTGTTGTTTGTCTTGGAGGACACACACACACACACACACACACACACACACACACACACACACACACACACACACACACACACACACACACACACAGCAGCAGCAGCGTGTGAGCGGTGTGAGCGTGTTAGCGTGCTGACATTAGCATTGAGATCAGGTACAGTACATCGTGTTCTGTTGTTTGCCTCTCACACAGCTGCTGTTTTAGGTTTTTTATATCTCACTCCGCTCCACTGAACACTCACCCTAACCCCCCCTCCCCCCCCCCCTCCTCCTCCTCCTCCTCCTCCTCCTCCTCCTCCTCCTCCTCCCCCCTTCCTCCTCCTCCTCCTCCTCCTCCTCTGGAAGGAGCCCAGAGTTCATCGTGCTCTGATTGTCATTCTGTGTCTTCAGGGACTTCCTTCTGTCCTTCCTTCCTCACTCCCTCCTTCTTTCCTTTCCTTCTTAAGACTTCCTGTCGTCCTCCCGGGTCAAATTGACCCCGTCGGTTTTGACTGTTCCTTCTTTCCTTCCTTCCTCCTTTCCTTCCTTTATTCCTCCCTCCTTCCTCATTCCCTTCCTTCTTCCTTCTGTCCTTCCTTCCTCCTTCTTTCCTCCCTTCCTCCTTCTGTCCTTCCTCTTACTTTGTTCCTTCCTCCTTCTTCTTTCCTCCCTCCTTTTCTTCCCTTCCCTTTCCTTCCTTTCCTCCTTTCCTTTCCTTCCTTCCTCCATTCCTTCCTTCATTTCTCCCTCCTTTCCTTCCTTCATTCCTCCCTGCCTCCTTTCCTTTCCTTTCCTTCCTTCTTCTTTCCTCCCTCCCTCCCTCCCTCCCATCGTTCCTTCCTCCCTCCCTCCTTTCCTTCCTTCATTCATCCCTCCCTCCTTTCCTTTCCTTTCCCTTCCTTCTTCCTCTCATCCTTCCTTGACTCGACGACAACAGGAGGGTTGAGACTTCTTAAATGTTTATGTTTCCCAGGAGGAAGTGAGGCGATACCAAGATATAAAGAGTGTTTTTACTCTCTTATCACTTTAATAGCTGTGTGTGTGTGTGTGTGTGTGTGTGTGTGTGTGTGTGTGTGTGTGTGTGTGTGTGTGTGTGTCAGTGTCAGAGTGCTGTGGGAAATATCCACAACCACTGATTTAATATGAGATTATACAACATGTTGAGATCACACTGATGAACTAGCTTCATTTGTCAGCTCTTAGATTCATTGTAAAGAAACCGGTTATTTTATCTATAAATGTTTTCTCAACTGAGCTTGCAGAAAATGTAATATATCAAGTGGATGTGGAAATAAAATGACTTTTACTGTGATAGATGAATTCACAGTTATCGCCCACTGCTACCTCTGCTACTTCTGCTACTTCTGCTACCTCTCTGCTACCTCTCACAGACTGTATAAAAGAAATGGACGTAACATCCGTGACGTCACCCATTGGTTTGTGGACTGCTGCTCGGAAGCCAATAGTTTCTAATCTAGGCAGCGCCATCTTGAAAATTTCAGGTGCATGCTGGGAAAATTAAAACACGGATTCTACTTATATGGGTATGAGGCGGGGCCATGGGCGGAGCGGGGAGGTTGCTATGGTTGCGAGGGCTGGATCTCTGGATCTGGATCTCGAGGACATTGGTCACTCAACCTGTCAATCAGGACCTCCTTTCCTTCCTACTTCCTTCCTTCCTTCCTCATTTCCTTCCTTCTTCATTGCTGCCCCCTTCCTTTCCTCTTCCTCCTTTCATTCCTCCTTTATTTCCTTCCTTCTACCTCCCTCCTTTCCTTCCTTATTCCTCCCTTCCTTCCTCCCTCATTTCCTTCCTTCCGTCCTACTTCCCCCCTTTCCTTCCTTATTCCTCCCTTCCTTCCTCCCTTCTTTCCTCCCTCATTTCCTTCCTTCCTCCCTCGACTCGAGGACAAAAGGAGGGTTAAGCTCCTCTACAGTAGCTTATATCTTCACTACTACTCTTTCTTTCCCTCCTTCTCCTCCCTCCATCCTTCCCCTGCTTGTGTTTCTCTCATCAGCACCAGCTTGTTCCCTCCCTCCTTCCTTCCTTCCTTCCTTCCTCTCTTCATTTCTTCCCGCTCTCCTCTGTCCCTTCTCTCCCTCAGAGGTCCAGACGTGTGCTGGTTAGAGAATAAAGGCATCAGACGGTGACTCATTATCCTGCTGCAGGACCGAGGAGGACGTGGCTCATATTTTAAGGGTCTGTTTCTGCTTCCTTATGGAAATATTTGAGTAAAGCCTCAAAGGTTTCAAACTCAAACTGAGAGAGAGTCGAGAAGCAGAAACCTCATGTTAGGATGTTTAACGAAGGTAATCTGATTATCTGTGAGGAGATTATAGTTTATAGTCTAAATTAGAAAGGTTTGACCCCTGTCTGTTTTAACTGTTCCTTCTTTCCTCCCTTCCTTCTTTCTGTACTTCCTTCCTTCCTTCCTTCTGTCCTTCCTTCCTCCCTGCCTCTGTCCTTCCTTCATTCCTTTCCTTCCTCTCTCCCTCCTTCTTTCCTTGCTTCCTTGCTTTGCTTCTCCCCCCCTTCCATCTTTCCTTCCTTCCTCCCTCTTTCCTTCCTCCTCCTTTCCTCCCTTCCATCTTTCTTTCCTCCCTCCCTCTTTCCTTCCTTCCTCCCTCCCTCCTTCTTTCCTTCCTCCCTTGATTTCCTCCCTCCCTCCCTCCTTCTTCTTTCCTTCCTCCTCCTTTCCTCCCTTCCTCTTTCTTTCCT
>NW_026518720.1:0-12500 GCF_027409825.1 Scomber japonicus | reverse complement strand
GTGTGTGTGTGTGTGAGAGAGAGTGTGAGTGAAAAGGCGGACGGCAGGGGGGGTAATGAAAGAATGAGGCCAAATTGGTATGGGTTTTTGTACTGGTGCTTAAATCAAGGTGTGTGTGTGTGTGTGTGTGTGTGTGTGTGTGTGTGTGTGCGTGTGTGTGTGTGCGTGTGTGTGTGTGTGTCGTTCGGGGAGTGAGAGACATTTTCGCTTTTTCCAATCTGAGACCGACGACAAGAACAAAAACAAATTGCCCTGTCAACGCAAATTGTTCTGTCAACTCACCGGGACACTGCGGAGCACACACACACACACACACACACACACACACACACACACACACACACACACACACACACACACACACACACACACACACACGCTCACACACATGAATAGCAATTATTGGGTCACACACACACGCACATAACAACACACCATCAATACCTCCCGCCAGCTCACCCCCCCCCCTCCCCCCTCGGCCCCCCTCCCTCCCCTCTCGAAGGTAATTGGATTTAAAATTAGAAAAAGCCAACAAATTGATTATTGAGGCCATTAGCCGGGTTGCTGTGAGCTGATTGGCTGCGCTCCTCGGCGGCGGGGGGGTCTGATAGCGGAGCAGGAAGCTGTATGAGAGCGAGCGGCAGCGTCACACGCCGGTGGGCTAATCCATACGGTTAGAAAGACCCGATAAAAAGAGACTGGAGAACTCTCTCTATCTGGAAGGTGTGCAAGACCCTCCTCAGTGTGTGTGTGTGTGTGTGTGTGTGTGTGTGTGTGTGTGTGTGTGTGTGTGTGTGTGTGTGTGTGTGGGGTTCAGGTTGTGTAGTGAGTAGTGCATATTTTGACTTCTTAATAACTTTTCTTCATCATTTTTATAACATATTTGATTTCACACACAGCAGCAGCAGATGTTAAGAATGATGACATCATCAACATAAAGCGATGACATCATAAACATAAAGCGATAGCATCATTCATTCATTCAGGTATTTAAGTCTCATTGTAGTTGTAGTTGTTTTTTTGTTTAACTTTTTCTTTTAACCGGAAAATACTTTACCCTTACATACTGTTCTGGCCAAGTTTTAACATTTAACAGCTTGTAAAAATACCCTGAATGTCTTTTATTTTGAAATTTGATGATCTATCATAAACATAAAGCAATGACATCATTCATTCAAGTCTCATTGTAGTTGTTTTTTTAAGTTTTTCTCTTCATCAGAAAATACATTAAGTTTTACATACTGTTCAGAATCTAATTTGACCTGTTTTGACATTTAACAGCAGTAAAAACACCACAAATGTCTTTTATTCTGAAATTCGAAAAGTCATATAAAGATAGAAGTGACTTTAAAAAAGGTGAAAATAAAACACAACATAAAATTGTATTGATTGATTGATTTGTCCCATGAAATCTTTTCTTCTTCTTAACCCTTTCATACTGTTCAGGGTCTAATTTGACCCATTTTGACATTTAACAGCAGTAAAAACACCACAAATGTCTTTTATTTTGAAATTTGATGACTTTTCCTAAAGTGGCCCAAAATGCACCAAAATGAAAATATATTAAAATGTTATATTTGTCCATTGAGGCTGTTCTGGGTACATACATACTCTCACATCTGACCTGTTTTGACATTTAACAGCTTGTACAAACACCACAAATGTTCTTTTATTTTGAAATTGGACGACTTGTCCCAAAATTGGCCCAAAATGCATAAAAAAAAAGTTTATTTGTTTTGTGCTCCAACACGACTGAGATCACTAGTTCATAATAAATTAGATCCTTTTATGATGAACCCAACACTAACTCACAAAAAAAAAAAAAAAAAAAAATGTGGCTGAAGGAAATGTTCAAGAAAGAAAAGAGAACCATGAGCCATCTTTAGGTTTGTATGTCTAATGAGATCAGATATTTACCAAAGTACTGTTTCAGCCTGATTGTAATGTAACGCTGATTATAACAACGCTCCTTTTCTTGGTGGGGAAAAAAAATCCTTTCTGAACATATTAATCAAGAAGAAGAAGAGAAGTGAGTTCTCCTCCTTGAAGCCCTTCATCTCATAAAAAGTGAAATAATACTTCCATTAAAGCAGAACGTAAATTATCTCTCTCTCTCTCTCTCTCTCTCTCTCTCTCTGTCTCTCTCTCTCTCTCTCTCTCTCTCTCTCTCTCTCAGTCTCTCTCCCTCTCTCTCTCTCTCTCTCTCTGTCTCTCTCCCCCCCCCCTCTCTCTCTCTCTCTCTCTCTCTCTCTGTGTCTCTCTCTCTCTCTCTCTCTCTCTCTCTCTCTCTCTCTCTCTCTCTCTCTCTCTCTCTCTCTCTCTCTCTCTCTCTCTCTCTCTCTCTCTCTCTCTCTCTCTCTCTCTCTCTCTCTCTCTCTCTCTCTCTCTCTCTCTCTCTCTCTCTCTCTCTCTCTCTCTCTCTCTCTCTCTCTCTCCCTCTCTCCCTCTTTCTCTCTCTCTTCATCATCAGTGACAGCAGCAGTAATATCTCCTTCCTGCTTACACAGATTAAAGAGCAGAGAGTCTAGAAGTATCAGCAGACTGGAAGAAACTCACTTGCCTTGCTACAAACAACCAATAATATAAAGTACTTTACCGTAATGAATGTATTAGCAGTTTACCATAATGAACGTAATATTAGTAGTTTACCGTAATGAACGTAATATTAGTAGTTTACCGTAATGAATGTATTAGTAGTTTACCGTAATGAATGTATTAGTAGTTTACCGTAATGAATGTATTAGTAGTTTACCGTAATGAATGTATTAGTAGTTTACCGTAATGAATGTATTAGTAGTTTACAGTAATGAATGTATTAGTAGTTTACCGTAATGAATGTATTAGTAGTTTACAGTAATGAATGTATTAGTAGTTTACCGTAATGAATGTATTAGTAGTTTACAGTAATGAATGTATTAGTAGTTTACCGTAATGAATGTATTAGTAGTTTACAGTAATGAATGTATTAGTAGTTTACCGTAATGAATGTTATATTAGTGGTTTACCGTTATGAATGTAATATTAGCAGTTTACCGTAACGAATGTATTAGTAGTTTACCGTAATGAATGTAATATTAGCAGTTTACCGTAATGAACATAATATTAGCAGTTTACCGTAATGAACGTAATATTAGTAGTTTACCGTAATGAATGTAATATCAGTAGTTTACCGTAATGAATGTATTAGTAGTTTACCGTAATGAATGTAATATTAGCAGTTTACCGTAAAGAATGTAATATTAGTAGTTTACCGTAATGAATGTAATATTAGTAGTTTACCGTAATGAATGTAATATTAGTAGTTTACCGTAATTAATGTAATATTAGCAGTTTACCATAATGCAGCAGACTGGAAGAAACTCAAGAAACTCACTCTCCTTGCTACAAACAAACCCAACAATGCAAAATAGTCTACAAATCATCATTTCCAAAGTTATGTTTCTACCAACGTAACCTTCCAACTAGAGCTGGACGGTATGACCAAAAATGTATATCATGGTGTTTTTCAAAATAAAAGCGGTTTCACGGTATATGACAGGTTTTTTTTTTTTTCATGCATAATCAGCTGTTCACAACATCTTCTACTGGTTGAGAGAGGAACTACTACTCTACTGAAGTAGATTGACCGGCTGTTACTATGGAAACGAGGAGACGGAGACACAATGACAGAATACACACAGGACGGATAGTGTTAATAAGGATTGAAGGGAGGAAGGTAGGAAAGGAGGGAGGAAAGAAAGGAGGGAGGAAGGAAGGGGTGGAAGGGAGAAAGAGGGAAGGAAAGGAGGGGAGGGAGGAAGGAAGGGAGGGAAGAAATGAGGGAGGAAGGAAGGGAGGAAAGGAAAGAAGGAAGGGGCGAAGGAAAGGGAGGAAAGGAGGGAGGAAGGGAGGGAGGAGGAAAGAAGGAAGGAAGGAAAGAAGGGAGGAAGGAAACTTTTCATGTTTTTTGTGTGATATGAGCTGATTGAGAGTTTAACGGCTCAGTTCTTCTCTGTCTCTAAGGAAGGATGGAAGGGAGGGAGGAAGGAAGGAAAGGAGGGAGGGACGAAGGAAGTGAAGGAAGGAAGGAAAGAAGGAAGGAAGGAAAGGAGGAAGGGAGGAAAGGAATGAAGGAGGAAGGATGAATATCAAGATCAAGATAGTTTTTGTGGTCTGACCCATCAGACAGCAGCTCCTCTCCTCCTCTCCTCCTCTCCTCCTCTCCTCCTCTCCTCTCCTCTCCTCTCCTCTCCTCTCCTCTCCTCCTCTCTACTCTCAGGTTGACATTTATCTACTAATTCCTTCCAGATGGTCGTTGACTTCACGTTGATTCGTGTCCAGACGTCATGTTTAGCAAAAAAAACAAAAGTGACCACTGACTCCTGGCGTCTGCACAGATGGCTGATGGGTAACCTGAGTGACTCCACTGCGTCCTTCAGAGGACACAAGCTTCATTTTCAGCAGTATTTAAATGAGAGTGTTTTGTGTCTTAATGGAGAGTTTGTACGAGCAGAAAGCTGCAAGAACAAAATGAAATGTGATCAGGTTCTAGTGGAAGAGGTTAAGTAATATTAACTACTAATATTACATTCATTACGGTAAACTACTAATATTACAATCATTACGGTAAACACCTCATATTACATTAATTACGGTAAACTACTAATATTACATTCATTACGGTAAAATACTAATATTACATTCATTACGGTAAACTACTAATATTACAGTCATTACGGTAAACTACTAATATTACATTCATTACGGTAAACTACTGATATTACAGTCATTACGGTAAACTACTGATATTACATTCATTACGGTAAACTACTAATATTACATGCATTACGGTAAACTACTAATATTACAGTCATTACGGTAAACTACTAATATTACATTCATTACGTCCTTCAGAGGACACAAGCTTCATTTTCACACCGAGGGGAGGAAGTGTTCATGCTTTCTAGGGATTTTATTGCTAAACTAGGATTATAATTCTTAATGTTAGTGAGAGGAAACTGCTTTGAATGTAAGTGTAATTATCAGAGAGACACGTTTAACAACAGGCTTCAACTTAAAAATGACGTATATTTTCATTTAAATGAGGCCTATTGACCATCATTTCCAAAACTAAGGGTCTGATTTACTAAGATCCCAAATAAATGTAGGTGGTGCAGGTGATCTACTGAGAATAACTAAATGAAGGAGCAACAGGTACAGACAACAGGATTTAAATGAGGGTTTTGTGTCTTAATGGAGAGTTTGGACGAGCAGAAAGCTGCAAGAACAAAATGTGATCATGTTCTAATGGAAGAGGTTCACTAATATATTGAGAAAAACCCACATATGGGAGATTATTAGTGACAAGTCAAAAAAACTAGAGACAGAGAAGTATTGAGCCGTTCGATCAGCTCATATACGACAATATTCGATATTCCTTCCTTCCTCCTCCCTTCTTTCCTCCCTCTCTCCCTTCCTTTCTTTTCCTCTCTTCTTTCCTCCCTCCTTTCTTTCCTTCCTTCCATCCTTCCTCAGAGACAGAGTAGTACTGAGCCGTTAAACTTTCAATCAGCTCACATCACAAACAAAAAACGTAAAAGTTTCCTTCCTTCCTTCGATCCTTTCCTCTCTCTTTTCATCCCTTCCTTCCTCCATCCTTCCTTCCTTCCTTCCCTTCCCTCCTTCCTTCCTTCTTTCCTCCCTCCCTCCTTCTCTTTCTTTCCTCCCCCCTACCTTCCCCCCTTCCTTCCTTCCTTCCTTCCTTCTTTCCTTTCCTCCCTTCCTTCTTCCCTCCTTTCCTTCCTTCCTTTCCTTCGTCCCTTCCTTCCTTCCTCCCTCCCTCCTTCTTTCCTTCCCTCCTTCCTTCCTTCCTCCTCTGTCCTTTCCTTCCTTCCTCTTTCCCTTTCTACCTCCCTTCCTCTTTCTTTCCTCCTTTGTTCCTTCCTTCCTTTCCTTTCCTACCTTTCTTCCTCAATCCTTTCCTTCCTTCCTTAGCCCCTTCCTTCTTTCCTTTCCTCCCTTCTTTCCTCCCTCCTTTCCTCCCTCCCTTCCTTCCTCCCTCCCTCATTTCCTTCCTTCTTTCTCCCTTCCATCCTTCCTTCCTCCCTTCCTCTTTCCCGTTCTACCTCCCTCCCTCCTTCCTTCCTTCTTTCCTCCCTCCCTCCTACCTTCTTTCTTTCCTCCTTTCCTTTCCTTCCTTTCCTGCGTCCTTTCCTCCCTTCCTTCCTGCTTCCTTCCTCGCTCCCTTCTTTCTTTCCTTCCTTCCTTCCTTCCTTCCTCAGAGACACAGTAGTACTGAGCCGTTAAGCTCTCAATCAGCTCATATCACAAACTAAATAACCATAAAAACTTTGAAGTGTTTCCTCTGGAGGACGCAACAGTTTAAAAACAATAAACTTCACTCTCATTATTTCATCTGCTGTTGACTCTCTGAGCTCAGACTCACACTCCTCCTCACTCCTTATTTCATTCCTTCCTTCCTTCCTTCCATTCCCTCCTCACTCCTTCCTTCCTTCCATTCCCTCCTTCCTTCCTTCTTTCCTCCCCCCTACCTTCCTCCCTTCTTTCCTCCCTCCCTCCTTCTCTCTTTCTTTCCTACCCTCTACCTTCCTCCCTTCCTTCCTTCCTCCCTTCCTTCCGTCTGTCCTTCCTTCCTTCCTTCTTTCCTCTGTCCTTCTTTCCTTTCCTTCCTTCTGTCTGTCTGTCTGTCTGTCTGTCCTTTCTTCCTTCCCTCCTTCATTCCTTCCGTCTGTCTGTCTCTTTCTTTCCTCTCACTACCTTCCTCCCTTACTTTTTTCCTTCCTTCCTCCCTTCGTCTTTCCATTTCTACCTCCCTCCCTCCTTCCTTCCTTCCTTCCTTCCTTCCTTCCTTCCTCCCTTCGTTCCTCCCTCCTTTCCTTCTTTACTTTCCTACATTCCTTCTTCCCTCATTTCTTCCCTCCCTCCCTCCTTTCCTTTCTTCTTTCTCCCTTCCTTCCTTCCTTCCTTCCCCAGAGTCCGTACTACTGAGCCATTAAACTCTCAATCAGCTCATATCACAAACTAAATAACCATAAAAACTTAGAAGTGTTTCCTCTGGAGGACGCAACAGTTTAAAAACAATAAACTTCACTCTCATTATTTCATCTGCTGTTGACTCTCTGAGCTCAGACTCACACAGCGGGAGGTCGGGAAGGTTTGCGGAGTGGAAAACAATAACCCAACAACCGTTAACGTTTCATATCGATTTGTTCTCTCGGATAATTTGGGGATCCATTTTAATCTGCTTGTGACCGGCCTCGGGGAAATAACAAATTATAAAGCACTTCTCTCTCTCACACACCGACTTCACTGAGTTCCCCCTTGGTGTCATTTAGTTGCTGAGGCGGCAATATTATAAACAGGAAGTAGAAGTTATGATTTAGTTGGATTATTATAACTTTATAAAATACAGCGCATTCTGACTTATTCTCACTTTCCATTCACAGTCAAGCTTTCTTAACCTTCCTGTCGTCCTCCCGGGTCAAATTGACCCCGTCTGTTTTTACTGTTCCTTCTTTCCTCCCTACCTTCCTCCCTCCTTTCCTCTTTCCCTTTCTTCCTTCCTTCTTTCCTTTTTTCCTTTCTCCCTTCCTCCCTCCATTCCTTCCTTATTTCCTTCCCCTTCCTCCTCCATTCCTTCCTTATTTCCTTCCCCTTCCTTCTTTCCGCTTTTCCTTTCTCCCTTCCTCCCGCCTTCCTTCCTCCCTCCCTCCCTCCTTCCTTCTTTCCTCTCTTCCTCTTTTCATCCATCCTTCCTTCCTCCCTCCCTCCTTCCTTCTTTCCTCCCTTCCTCTTTTCCTCCATCCTTCCTTCTTCCTTCTTTCCTCCCTCTCTCCTTCTCTTTCTTTCCTCCCCCCTACCCTCCTCCCTTCCTTCTTGCCTCCGTCCTTTCCTTTCTACCACCCTCCCTCCTTTCTTCCTTCTTTCTTTCCTTTCCTCCCTTCCTTCCCCCCTCCCTCCCTCCTTCCTCCATCCCTCCATCTTTCCTTCCCTCATTCCCTCCTTCCTTTTTTCCTCTGTCCTTCTTTCCTTCCTTCCTCTTTCCCTTTCCCTTTCCTCCCTCCCTCCTTCATTCTTTCCTCCTTCCCTCCTACCTTCCTTCCTTCTTTCCTATCCTTTCCTCCCTTCCTTCCTTTTGTTTTAATATAAACAGATCAAACATGTACATTTGCATTTATAAAAAAAAAAATGTGTATCAGCTGCACAGAGATTAAATAGTGATGCATTATATTTCTAGTTGTGTGTACTGTGGGTCACATTAGGATTACATCTGCCAAAATAAATGTGTATATGGTGTTTTTACAGCTCTCAAATTAAAAAAAAAAAAAAATGGGTCAAATTTGATCCTGAACAATATATAAAAAGCTTCAAGTGATCATTTTAACCCAAACCGTGATCATGTGCTAATCCTAAACCAGCCTGAACCTAACCAGATTATCTAACAGATTTATAAAGCACTGATATTAGGAAACACACAGAGAGCTATGTGGTATTTTATTGTGGCGGGTCAGGGTTGGGGATGAGCTGGTACAGAGAGCTATGTGGTATTTTATTTTGGAGGGTTAGGGTTAGAGATGAGCTGGTACAGAGAGCTATGTGGTATTTTATTGTGGAGGGTTAGGGTTAGAGATGAGCTGGTACAGAGAGCTATGTGGTATTTTATTTTGGAGGGTTAGGGTTAGGGATGAGCTGGTACAGAGAGCTATGTGGTATTTTATTTTGGAGGGTTAGGGTTAGGGATGAGCTGGTACAGAGAGCTATGTGGTATTTTATTGTGGCGGGTCAGGTTTGGGGATGAGCTGTTACAGAGAGATATGTGGTATTTTATTGTGGAGGGTTAGGGTTAGACATGAGCTGGTACAGAGAGCTATGTGGTATTTTATTGTGGCGGGTTAGGGTTAGGGATGAGCTGTTACAGAGAGATATGTGGTATTTTATTGTGGAGGGTTAGGGTTAGACATGAGCTGGTACAGAGAGCTATGTGGTATTTTATTGTGGCGGGTCAGGGTTGGGGATGAGCTGGTACAGAGAGCTATGTGGTATTTTATTGTGGCGGGTCAGGGTTGGGGATGAGCTGGTACAGAGAGCTATGTGGTATTTTATTGTGGCGGGTCAGGGTTGGGGATGAGCTGGTACAGAGAGCTATGTGGTATTTTATTGTGGAGGGTTAGGGTTAGGGATGAGCTGGTACAGAGAGCTATATGGTATTTTATTATGGCGGGTCAGGGTTGGGGATGAGCTGGTACAGAGAGCTATGTGGTATTTTATTATGGCGGGTCAGGGTTGGGGATGAGCTGGTACAGAGAGCTATGTGGTATTTTATTGTGGAGGGTTAGGGTTGGGGATGAGCTGGTACAGAGAGCTATGTGGTATTTTATTGTGGAGGGTTAGGGTTAGACATGAGCTGGTACAGAGAGCTATGTGGTATTTTATTTTGGAGGGTTAGGGTTAGAGATGAGCTGGTACAGAGAGATATGTGGTATTTTATTTTGGAGGGTCAGGGTTGGGGATGAGCTGGTACAGAGAGCTATGTGGTATTTTATTGTGGCGGGTTAGGGTTGGGGATGAGCTGGTACAGAGAGCTATGTGGTATTTTATTTTGGAGGGTTAGGGTTAGAGATGAGCTGGTACAGAGAGCTATGTGGTATTTTATTGTGGCGGGTCAGGGTTGGGGATGAGCTGGTACAGAGAGCTATGTGGTATTTTATTGTGGCGGGTCAGGGTTAGGGATGTGTTCTGTGGTTTTAATGCAGAAATTAATCATATTTGAAGTGTTTAACCCTCCTGTCGTCAAATTGACCCCATCTCTCTTTTGACTGTTCCTTCTTTCCTTCTTTCCTTCCTCCCTCTTCCTTTAATTTTTCCTTCATTCTTCCCCTCCTTCCCTCTTTCTTTGCTCCCTCCTCCTTCCATACTTATTTCCTCACTTTTCTTCCTTCCTTCTCTCCTTCCTTCCTTCCACCTTTCCTTCCTCCCTTCCTTACTTCCTTCCTACTCTCTTTACTTCCTTCCTCTTTTCCTCCCTCCCTCTCTCCCTCCTTCCCTTACTTTCTTCTCTCCTTACTTCCTTCCTCTATTCCTCCTTCCGTCCTTCCTTCCACCTTTCCGTCCTCCCTTCTTTCATCACTTCCTTCCTTCTCTCCTTCCTTCCTTCCTTCCTTCCTATTTTCCTCCCTCCCTCCTTTCCTTCCTCCCTTCTCTCCTTACTTCCTTCCTCTTTTCCTCCCTCCGTCCCTCCCTCCCTCCCTCCTTCCGTCCTTCCTTCCACCTTTCCGTCCTCCCTTCTTTCATCACTTCCTTCCTTCTCTCCTTCCTTCCTTCCTTCCTATTTTCCTCCCTCCCTCCTTTCCTTCCTCCCTTCTCTCCTTACTTCCTTCCTCTTTTCCTCCCTCCGTCCCTCCCTCCCTCCTTACTTCCTTCCACCTTTCCTTCCCCCTTTCTTCCTCCCTTCCCCCTTCTTCCTTCCTTCCTTCCTTCTCGCCTTACTTCCTTCATCTTTTCCTCCCCTCCGTCCCTCCCTCCCTCCTTCCTTCCTTCCACCTTTTCTTCCCCCCTTCTTCCTCCCTTCCCCCTTCTTCCTTCCTTCCTTCCTTCTTGCCTTACTTCCTTCCTCTTTTCCTCCCTCCGTCCTAGTGACTCACAAACTGTAGCAGCTGTTAAAATATTCAGCGTGCTGCTGGAAGGTGAACTCTGCTGACAAACGGCAGCGATAACGTTGTTAACTTTATGTCATCCAACCGTCAGACAGCAGCGTGTGTGTTCAGACAAACGCATGCTCACTGCCTTTTTTTTCTTACTCTTGTCTTTTCTTTTTTTTTCTTTTTTTTATATCCAGCTGCTGTTTGACTGACAGGCCTGAGATGAAGGTCAGGACACTCAGATACCTGTAACGATCAGCTGTCATCATCTCACAGTGATCGGTGGTTTGTATGGCACATGGGCTGCCTGATAATGCCCTGTGTGTGTGTGTGTGTGTGTGTGTGTGTGTGTGTGTGTGTGTGTGTGTGTGTGTGTGTGTGTGTGTGGTGTGTGTGTGTGTGTGTGTGAGGTGTAAAACAACTCAGTGATGGTACGCAGCTCTTTTTTCACACTGTCATGGCAGCTGTTGGCGGTCGTGCAAACGCAGCAGTTACAGTCACAGAAGGACTTAAAGGTAAAGTCTGAGCTTTTAAAACCTCGTCCTACTGTTGTCCCTCGAGTCAAGGAAGGAAGGGAGGTAGGGGGGGAGGAAGGAAGGGAGGAAGAAGGAAGGAGAGGAGGGAGGAAGGAAGGTAGGAGAGAGGGAGGAAAGAAGGAAGGGAGGAAGGTAGGGGGAGGAAAGAAAGAGAGAAGGAGGGAGGGAGGAAATAAGGAAGGGAGGAAAGAAAGGAAACATGGGGGGAAGGAAAGAAAGAGGGAGGGAGGAAGGAAGGAAGGAAAGAAGCAAGGACAGAGAAAATAAGGAAGGAAGGAAGGTATGAGGGAGAGAGAAAGGAAGGACGGAGAAAATAAGGAAGGAAGGAAGGTATGAGGGAGGGAGGAAAGTAGGAGGGAGGCAGGCAAGAAGAAAGGAGTGAGGGAGAAAGGAAAAGAGGAAGGGAGGAAGGAAGGACAGAAGGACAGAGGAAAGAAGGAAGGGAGGAAGGTAGGGCAGGAATGAAGGAAGGGAGGAAGGAAAGGAAAGGAAGGAAGAAAGGGGGATGGAAGAAGGACAGAAGGAGGGGAGGAAAGAGAGAGGAAGGAATGTGTGAATGTTAAATCATGTCACATCTGACCCTGAACAATATGTCGGGGCTATTTCTGTCTCTGCAAACACCAAAAAACATATCATCATCATCATCATCATCATCATCATCATCATCCTTCCTCTTTCTTTCATTTTTCCTTCCTTCTTCCCCTCCTCCCCTCTTTCTTTGCTCCCTCCTCCTTCCATCCTTCCTTCCTTCCTTGCTTGCTTCCTTCCTTCTTCCCTCCTTACTCCTTTCTTTCTTTCCTTCCTTCCTCTTTTCGTCCTCACTCCTTTCCTTCCTTCCTTCCTTCTTCCTTCCTTCCTTCCTCTTTTCGTCCTCACTCCTTTCCTTCCTTCCTTATTTCCTCCATCGTTCCTTCTTTCCTTTCCCGCCTTCCGTCCTCCCTCCCTTCCTCCCTCCCTCCCTCCCTCCCTTCCTTCCTTTCTTCCTTCCTTCCTCTTTTCGTACGCACTCCTTCCTTCCTTCCTTCCTTCCTTCCTTCCTCTTTTCATACGCACTCCTTCCTTCCTCCCTCCCTCCCTCCCTTCCTTCCTTCCTTCCTCCATCGTTCCTTCTTTCCTTTCCCGCCTTCTGTCCTCCCTCCCCTTCCTTCCTTCCTTCCTTCCTCCCTCCCTCCCTTCCTCCCTCCCTTCCTCTTTTTGCCCTTACTCGTTTCTTTCCTTCCTTCCTTCCTTCCTTCCTTCCTTCCTCTTTTCATCCTCACTCCTTTCTTTCCTTCCTTCCTCCCTTTTACACAGATCTCAAATGTTAAATTGAGTCACATCTGAAAAC